>NW_021939960.1:1378850-1475120 GCF_001715985.3 Manacus vitellinus
ATCACCCGTGAAAACAGGAGCGAGGGTTGGTGCCACAGAAAAGCGATGAGCGGAGAGCGCCAGTCCGCCCAGCAGGGCCCCCGTTGCCTCGCAGACGGTTCCTCGCTGAGCCGGGAGCAGCGGAGCTCAAGGAGGCTGCTCATCGCCCGGGTGAGGGCGAACCGGGCCCTCGCTCCCACCCTGGCTGCCCCCCGTTGAAGGAACGAGACTGTTCGTGGGATGGTTGCAGATATTTGCAGAAACAGGAGGAACAGTAGCGGATCTCTACTGCCAATTAGGACCATAAATATAACATAAAGGAGCATTTACTAACCTGAAAACACAGCAGAAATTGAGAAAACGGTGACTTTCCTGGCAAGCACACAGCAGACAAAGTGCTCCTCTGCCACTCCGTCCTTCCTGCCTGCTTCCCTCCTTCACTCCCCCCAAGGAAAATGGCCCTCACTAGGAGCCCGGAGCTCCATTAGTACCAATTAGCATCACTTAATGCAGTTCACCTGTTCGGGCTGGTACCAGAGGCACAAGGCTCTGCTGATTAGCCCCTTCTCCTCTTGCATAGGCTGACCTGGCTCTTGGACTCTATCGACAATTCCTGCTACAACGTTTCTGAAAGAGGAGCCTGGTGTCTGACTTTATGTGATTAACTAGGAAAAAAAGACTTTCAGTGCTGCTTTTCCCCACTTTCTGTGCTTCTCTCCCTAGTCCCTGCCTGCCTCCTGTTGCCCAGTGTACACCTTGTCAGCTTTACATGTTATCTTTGGTGTTTGTCCACATCTTCTTTAGAGGTCACCTTCTGACATCCCAAACAGTGTTCGTTTTTCTCCAGTACCTCTCACAACTGCATATAATCTATATATTTAGAAATTTCTTACAGGAAGTGGCTCACTACCTTCCTTTTGGAGATGAGGAAATTAAAATAGAGAAAAGCAAGATCACCCAGAGGGGAGGTGGAAGGAAGAATTGGGAATAAAACCTGTTGATCAGCTTAATCCCAGTCCAGTGCTCCTCTAGTGAAGTAGCTGCTCCTACCCCACCAAAACCTCCAGTTCAGGACAGACATTAGGACAGTATCCAGAGTTGTTCTGTTGCTTTTTCATAATTTCACCTCCAGACCCTACTTTACTCCTCTTACAACAGAGATTAAGCCCCTGATCAAGGCTAGGAAGCTAAATCTGTTAATGATTACAAAGTGCTTTGAAACTTCCAGCTGGCAGGTGCTGTTGGAGAACAAGAGTTTGTTTGTCAGCACTGGCCTACGGGTACATTGTCTCCCCTTGTGACAAACACGGGAGGAGGATGCTGGGAGGGAGAATGACAAGTAGCCCAATGCAGGGAGATGCATCACATTCACCACAGTTAAATCACTGGGAGAGAGGCAACTCGGGTTTATTAGCAGGGCATCTGTGTCCTCCTGCACAGTTCTTGCTCCCCTGCCACTGCCATTCACATGCCCTGCCAAGAGGCTGGAGAACCCTGTGGAGGGGCAGCATGGGAGCACAGGCTCCTGCACTGCTGGGAGCTCTCAATTCCACATGGGCCAGCACTGAAAATGGTACTGGTGGAAGCTGGGAGAGGGAGCCCTGCCCAGGGCAACCCCTCCAGCTGGCTGTGCCTGGGGTAATCCAGGAATCTGGGGAGAGGATAGGATGTTTCCACCCCCAGGATGGCTGTTCCCTGCAGCATGTCATGTCCCACACAGAGAGTTTGTCGGCAAGGGGCAGTGCAGGCCTGAGGATTCAGAAATGTGCAGCCTGCTCGTTCTTCTCCAAGGTTATTTCACCCACTCTTGGATTGGATACACCTTTCAATTGATATTTTTGTACTCTGAGTTTTGCAAACTTAATTTATGGTTTGTTATTTCCCCAGTCTATGGAGCCAGCCAAATGATTGGATGCAGTTTGTGGCAAACCCTGATTCTCTCCAGGTTTTACAGCAGTTATTGACAAGGAAACACCTTAAACCCCAAGTACTTTGGAGGAAATACACAGAGTATGGCAAATAAATGTTCTCCTGGGCTTGCAGTCAGTGGAATAGACATCTGGATTTCACTGCCAGGCAGAAAAGGTCTGCAAGGCAGTGTTTGTTGAGCTACAACATTAAAGGGAAATAGGCTGAGCCTGAATGTGGAATTATCCCTCTGCTGATCTGCAGTGACTCCTCTGCCTGCATAAGGAAAAGTCTCACATCTTCCCAAACACCCATGGCTGTACAGCAGTCTGGCATCTTCCTGTCCATCCTGCGAAGCAAGAGGGGAGGCTGCTTTACATCCTTTTACTGGTCACAGGAAAACAAAGGGCTGTGAGAAAAGGGAGGCTCCTGGCTCGCCTGTGAACCAGCACTCAGCGCTGTCACAGTGGTGGCATGAGGGACACAGGGTCTCCCACAGAGAGGGGCACAGCCCCTCTGGTGGCCCCTGAGTTTTGGCCGGTTCCCCATTGCTGAGTTTCACATTTTAAAATGAACTCTAAGATGTAACAATGACCCATATTGTTCTTGTAGCCCAAGGGCCTTGTACTTATCCTCGGGAGTGGGAAAGGCAATCGTGCACAATAAGCTGTCTCTGTTACAGAGTGTTTCCTATTATGCCCCTTTAAGGATTCCCTTAGTTTCCAGGGATTTTCTTTCCAGACTGGAAACACTTTAGGTACAATGGAGATTTTCTTTTATGGCCCAAAATCCTTTCCCTTAAATGGGAAAAAAAATTATCAGATTTCCTGGCAGAGATCCATAACAAGTGTTGAAAAGTGC
Source organism: Manacus vitellinus (assembly GCF_001715985.3). Classification (NCBI taxonomy): domain Eukaryota; kingdom Metazoa; phylum Chordata; class Aves; order Passeriformes; family Pipridae; genus Manacus; species Manacus vitellinus. Next base: position 1,381,599 of record NW_021939960.1, read on the forward strand.
AAAAAGAACTGAGATAGATAGTGCTTGTGCTACCGAGAGCCCAGGAGCATGGAAATACTGGAATACCAGGGGAAAATACTGGAAGCAGACAGCAAAGTACAATCCAAAACCAAACTTTAGAGAAAGAAGAGTCTCCTCAAAAATCCCAGACAGAACTTGGATAATGCCAGCAGCAGCTGAGCTCCATCCTCACATACTCCCCTGCCAAAAGCCCCTTTTGAGGGAATTCAGCTGTGGTTGCTATTAGAGAGTGGGTTCTGCCTGCAAGGGGTGAACCCTGGTCCCCAGCCTGCTCCACCATACACTCTTGTCCTCCACCAGCTTCTCCTCTCACCAGGGTAAAAGGAAGCCTTTTCCAAACCGTTTACTTATATCTAGAAATCTATAAGATCTCATTGGTCCAGAAAGCAGAGCCTGACCTCTGCCAGGCTCTCTGGATTCTCAGAGAACCCCCAAAGGATCTGCAAGGGCTGGGCTGCTGAACTGGATATCTGCAAAAGTAAGAGATGGAGGGAGGAAGAGCAGTGAGATCTCAACAGGAACCAGGGAGCAAATGCCCCTTGGCAGAAGGCAAAGTCTCTGAAGGCTGTCTCAGCTATGGAAAAGACAGGTGAGGGCAGCCCTCTCTTGTTTTGGGGAGGACAGTAGCCACAGGGGGACCCTGTCCTGTAAAGAGTTGAAGTTTTCAGCTTGCCTAAAATTTTCAGATGCATTTTGAAGTCCCAGGACTACCCAAAGCCCCCCCATTGCAGGCAGGCTCCCCTCCCTCCTGCTGCCTCGAGGAGGAGCTCACCAGAGCTGCATCCCTGCTTTCCTGGCACTGCTCTGCCAACAGCTCCTGCTGCTTAGTCAACCTTGGGCTTCTTTGGCCTTCAGGAGGAGGGCAGGAAACACGCCAGTGCATATTGGTTATCAGAGAAGCTTCTGGTTCAGGTTCCCACAAAGCACATTCAGAGCCATCCCCCTTGGCTCCAGCTTTCTGCCTTTCCCAGGATGTGCATTTCCTCCTGTGCATCTATTCAGTCTCTATCTGTACTCACTGACCACAAGCATAGACCACGTGGCTCCTCTTCCCAAGGATGGCTCCATCAGACCCACCTTTCCTCTTATCTTGATGAGGATGATTCTGGGAGACTGGCTGAAAGCTATGGAAGCACCAGCCTATTCCCTAAGGTGTGTAAAGCATCACCTCCTGGCTGCATCTGTCTTGTTCACGTCAGGTTTGAGAACAAATACAATTGCTTCAGGAAGGAAAAATGCACAAACCTTTCTCTGGTTGAGGAATAAAATCCCCCTGTGGGCCGATTTGTCCCTGTCACCCAGCTGCTAGGGAATTTGGAAAAGGACCTGAGAAATTTTCTCCTGCCTGTCAACCCCGTAGGCCAAACACCTGAGGGCCCCTGGTTCCTGTCCTGCTCAGGAGGGATCAGTGGCAGCAGGACTCCCCCAGCCCCTGCACCCCATGGAGGAACTGGGGGATGGATGTTTCCTTCTCTCAGCTTTCACTCTTCAGGCAGGGCTGGCACTGAGGGAGAAACAGCCGCCTGTAATATGTTATCTAACATTTAGCTTGAAGCACTGAGCCCTGGGAAGCAATTGGACTTGCCTTGTTATTCAGCAACTGTGGATTTATTAGCCCCTGAAGGGCTGGAGGCTCACACTAATCATCACTCAGGAGGGAGGGCAGCAGAGCTGGAGGGGTCAGCCAGTCCTCACAGCGGGGTGACCAAGTGCTCCTCCATCCAGCCACTTTCTGCTGAGGACTCCAAGTGCCCCGCAGCCGTTCACACCCTTTGGGGCTGTGGCACCCCCGTGACTGCAGACAGACTGGGCAGTCTTTGGGGAGAGCCAGGGTCCAGGTCCTGGATGCAGTATCATTCCGAGGAATTCAGAGGCAGGAGGCCCTGCCTGCCCTCCCTAAGCTCCCCCACAGTCAGCATGCATACATGCTGATTTCCATCTCTTGCCCAACTCCTCTTTAACAAACACAGGCTGAGGGCTCAGCCTTGGAGGCAAAGCAAACACCAAACTCAGCCACAGACAAAACTCTGCTTTGTGGTCTAATGCTGGAAAAATGCCATCATTTGAATGTCCTGAAGCCAGCGAGTTTCCTCAGGATAATGAAAGCAAGAATTGCTCTGCTCTTGCATATGTGGGCTCTAAAAGGACTCTGCAGTGAGAGCAATCTCACATGGTTCCTGGGAGGAAAGTACCATAATATCCCCTTTGAGACAGAGGGAAATTGAGACTGAGAGGGTTTAAAGAAAGCTGCCAAAGGCAGCACGGGGTGGGGGATGAATGAGCAGCCAAATGTACTTTAAAACTGAAGAGATATCCTTTAGTGATTCCTACCAAGATTGTTTGCCTTGTTGCTGCTACTGCTGCTGACAGGGAGCACTTTGTCAGAGGCTGCTACCATCAGAGGCAGAAGCTCTCACGAGAGTCTCTGTGAGAATCAGGCTGATGGGAGTACACAACTGGTCAAGATTTTTGTGGCTCATCTTATATGAGAAACAGGCAGAAAATAGGCAGGACTTGAAAAAGTTGCATAAAAGCAGCCCTTCTTGGCCACTCCCTGATCTTAATTGCCCTGAGTCTTGAATAAATGCACTCTTCCTTCTCCTCTCCTTTATGCCATTCCACAACAGTAAAAGCTGGAGCTGCTTTGGGGTCAGGAAGCCTCATGCCAGTGGCTGGGAAGGGACATGGAGTGGGGTCAAATCGATTTTCAAGTGACTACTTAATGTTACTTCCAGTGCTGAGGAAGCCTTGCTCCCTGGGGACAAGGATGGAGGAAAGGCTGGGCATCTTGTGCCACAGATGGGGCTGGCTCCTTGCAGGGGGAGAGCTTTGATCTCAGTGACATGCACTCACAGCATAGCAATAGCCTAAATTGTCTCTGGGAAGGGTCACTTCCAGCCTTTCTTGGGTTGTTTTTCATCTGTAGCTTGCCTTTAATAAAACACACTTTAATTTGGAGGATTATGGAGATCATTTTAAAGAAGCTTATCTAACACTGTTCTCCTTCCCTGTTTTCCCCAAAGTGTTTGTGGGTGATGCAGAAGGCTGCAATAAGCCTTTCTTGAAGGCTCTCTTGGATTAAACTTCTTCACATGGGACAGCACTACTCCCCACGAATTTTGATGAGCTCTTCCAAACATGCCCTTTTCACTGCACGCATCAGTTCTGCAGGGGAACAATATCCAGCACCAGTCAACCTAAAAAGGACAAATTGGATGTAATTGCACAGACTGAGAATGCTGCAAAAACCGACTGAAAACGCAGCTCCACTTCCTTGGTGTGGGCAGCAGTGGAGGGTGCTGAGGGCAGTGCCCAGTCCCAGCTCAAAGGGGGCTGCAGGGCTGGATTTTGACACTGGGCTATTGCAGAGTGCCCATGGGGAGCACTGTGATTGGAAAGAGCCAGCAATGGAGCAAAGAGTTGCCTGGAGTTGACCAGGAGGAAAACTGGAGGACAGAACCATCTGAAGATCACATTTTTTGGTTTCTTGGATGGCCCCTCTTTGGAGTGCCAGTGACATTTCTCCTTTCCCTTGGGATTTGCAGCCTGAGACCCCCTCCTAAAGGCAGTTCTGTGTGCTGCATCTTTCAGTGCATTGCTGGCTGGTCACTCTGTTTTTCAAAGGTGCAGCTGAACAAGGTGGGAATGCAGCAGATTTTTCGTTTTTTGAAATACCCCAGAAATGAGCACTTGTCCAGATAGAAGAGACCCCTGCTCAAGTCCTTCAGCACAAAGAGGTTCAATGGCCTCCCTGTCCCCAGCTGCTTCAGATTTAGGCACCAAAATTCCAAACAGCCTTGCAGCAAAACCTTTACCCCAGTGTCTGACCCAACCATTCCCGCCCCACTGAGACTCATTTTCTAGTGTGACTAAACATCTAAAAAGGTCAGCAGCTTGGAAATCTCTACCCTCTCTGAGTTCCAGAATTGGAGTACTTTAAAAAGCTTTTTTTATGTCCAAACTCCTCATGATAACACAGAATTCTGATGTACACATTTTCTACAAAGAGCAGTTGCAATGCAACTCTCCTGTAAAGCACATGAGGCTCCTTCTGTGCAAAGGGCAGAGGATGTGGGTCTGTGCTCCTGCCAGCTCTGGAGGGGGTTCAGCAGAACCCAGATCACTGTGGAGGACAGTGAGTCACTGTCACCTGGTTTTAAGCAGATGAAGTGGTGGGGCTTGGCCAAGCTCCCACGGCTCTGGAGGGTGAGGGCCCCCGGGGAGCAGCTCCCACCCACCTGCTCTTCACAAGTCTGCTGGGTGGGAAGGGGAATTAAAAGGCATCACTGTGAGCCCAGTCTCAGGAAGCCTCCCAGCCTCGAGCAGGGGCACGGTGGTCACAGGGCCCTGCAGAGGATGTGGCACCCATGGGGCACGAGCACCCAGCCCAGTGAGTCACCTCACAGGGGGCTGGTTCAGAGATGTGAGGGCTTGACACCGTCACAGCCTTCACTACCTGGGGACAGCTCCTGTGCCCACGTCCTGCCTGTCTTTCAGACTGCAAGCTTCTGACAATCTCCCATCCACATGAGGGCACAACGAGGTTTCCCTCCCTTCTAGCATTTGTGCTCTGTCATTCCAGTAACAGAAGTAACCATAATATAAAGATTCCTCAGGATTATCATAATAGAGATTTTTATTAAGAGAGTTGTCAGCTACCTACTTTTGTCTTTTTCCATACATTAAATATTAACAACCCAGACAACGTAACACATAATTTAAAAGGCCCTCAGTTTAAGCTCTTAATCCCCAGTAAATCAGGAAATCCCAGCAAACTCCCAAACTTCTCAACAACCATCATGTTTGAAGAGCAAGCAGCCATTTCAGTGTTTCACAGTTGTTCTCCAAAATCCTTTAATGGCCTTTCAAGTTCAAGCTTAGCCCTCATTTTCAACCTACCTCCTCACTTCTGATGGGCTGCAGAACAAGGCAGAGCCCCTGCCATGGCCCTGGGCAGCCCTTGGGGGCTGTGTGAGGCTGCTGAGGGGTGACCCACTCCCACCTCACCTCGGGCATCACCACAGCCAGAAGCACCAACATCCTCTGCCCTGGCAGCTGATGGTGGGAGATATCAGCCTCCCCTCTTCCCCTTCCATCCCACCACAGAGCAGGTCCTCTGCATGTGCTGTCTCTTCTCAGAGGCCACTGCTCACCTGCTGGCAGGGGAGGGGTGTTTCCCCACCCCTTGCACACCCCCTGTATCACCCCATGTGCTGGAGGCACACACAGCACATGGAGAGGTTCTCTCACTTTTCTTCAGCTCCCTCACCCCGTCTCTATTTTCTGGCATGTTCCCACTGGTCAACCACAGTCTTGCACAGGAAAACCAGAGGTGAAGAACTGAGCCCATCCCGGCACTCACTTGGCCACTCTCCACGTGGCTGCTCTTCAGACAGTCTCTTTTTCTCTTGCACATAAAAAGTGAAGGTGATTCTTCATCAAAATCAATAGAGGAGGTTAATTAAATACCTCTGCTCAGCAACACATCAAAGCTTCCTCTTCAGGCCCAGTGTATGATCTTTGCCTGCCTTGCCCAGACCAATCCCTTTGATTCAGGAAGGGCTGTGCAGAGGGGCTTAGGAAGCCACGCAGCAATCCAGCTCTTCTGGTTAGCAAGGACAACAACAAGTATCATTACAATGGATCTTAAGCTCCATAAAGCAGCTACAATTTATCTGCTGGTTCTGCATCGGTGTTTTTCTCCTTTCTGCAGTAAAAGTCCTGTTAAAATGTGAATTGAATTTTAGGGTGCCACATGTGGCTGCACAAATCCTTTCTGCTTTCAAAGGAAAGGGAGATGGTTGGAGCAGTTTGGAGGCTGATGTGGGCTGAGCAGATCCCAGGGGTTGGAGAGCTGCAGGGAATGTGCTGCCTCTGGGAGCAAATGCCCATGGTCCCAGCAGCTGCTTTTCCAGTTAAAGCAGCTAATAGCCCCCAGGACCCCTGCAGACAGGGGAATTCAATGGAAACTAGATTTGCTTGGAGCTTCTGTAACAAAACCTTGAGTATCTGACGTGTTCTGCTGCCCCATTGCTGGGTGCCTGCAGCTCCTCTCCACCTCTTCTCTCCAGATGCTGAGATGATGTTGGCCACTGATGGGTCCCTGTAGAAGGTACCTGTCAATGGGCCCTCTCAGCTCGGGAACAAGTTCTATGGCAGCTGTGCAAAGACCTGAGGTAACACTGCACAAGTACAACTCAGCCCGGCAGTCCCAGACCACCGAGCAAGTGACAGTAGAATCACTGTCCCTCTGGTCCCTTCCTTGCCTTCTGAAGTCCCTGGCTTCATCTCATACCAATGTGTGTGCAGAGGACTTGTCCTCCTGCTGCAAAGACAGAATCAATGATGTGAACAACAGATTTCAGAGTATCTGTTCTTAAAGCATCTGCTTTTGCGGATTTTAATTTAGTAAACCAAGAAAGGCCAGTTCAATTTTGCAAAAAAATGACTAAAACAAGAGCTTCCCAGTGGAAAAAGTTTAATTAGATAGGAACAAGAACAAACAAGCAGCATTGTCTGGGGAACCATCCCAAGAACTTCAGTGGTTTGCTTTACAAGTCTTTGCAGTGCAATCTGAGACCAAACCTCCCAACCATTTGCTTGATCAGGAGAAATATGATGCTCCAGCCCAAATACGGACTAAAGTACATTTTAGAGGGGGTGACTTTGTAGATACAGGCAAATCCTTTAGGCTGCTCAGAGTTTCCAGGTTTAAATTCAGTCTTCTCAGATCCTGAAGGAGCATCTCCAAAAGAAAACTGCAGCACTGAGAAGCTGGAAAGCTGCAGTCTGAGTGATGTACCTTCCAGCCAGTGCCTTGCAGGAGGACACCTGTAAACATCCATAATTACAGGCAAAGCAAGCCCTAGTCCCTCAGTGCCTCTGTGCTAGGTGCCACCAGGCTTACCAAGGGCACTGGAAAGTCCTGCTTGGCTCTCAGAGAAAAATAAGTCTTTCCAGGTCTGGAATAGTCACCTGTCTCCTCTTCCCTGCTTCAAACAGAACTGGTCTGTCTGGGGAAAGCTCAGAAAAACAGTGAAGCTTTCCTTTGGAAAGGGACAGCAACGCCCTGCATGGGGTGATGTAATGCTCTGATGTGATTTGTCCCCATCCCTGCCCAGCCCCAAAGCAGCCCTGCTCCCCTCCCACCCCACAGCCATAACTGCAGCAGTCAAGCAGCTGCTCCAGCAGTCAGACGTTTTCCACTCTTCCAGGGGACCTCTTCTTTCAGTCCAACCTCCCTGAGGATTTTCACTGGGTCAAACCAGAATTTGGGGCCCTCACACCAAAGCCTGAACGGAGCAGGACCCCCAAGCCCATGATCAGTGGGTCTCCTGACCTCACACACTGCACCAGGGTTTACATTTCTGACCTTTGGGACTCTAACAGGCGGCAGCAACGAAGCAACAAAGCCCGTTTCCTCTGTGTTACAGAGGAGAGGACAGAGCTGGGCTATGGGGTAAAACCGGTTCTATATTTAAGGACTGCATCGGGTTGTTACGGCAACAGGAATTCCAGCCACCACCGCGGGCTCCTCCGACGCCTCCCCTCCATCCTCTGCAAAGCCCAACTTTGCATCACGCACCAGCCTCCTGCCTAAGGCTTGGGCTGAAGGGGAGGGGAAAAAATGTGCAACTCATCTTTTCACAGAGCGCTTTTTCCTCCGGGCGTGGAAAGCAAGGGAGAACAGCTCGAATAACTACACCTATGGATAGAGGCACCGAAAGCAGAAAGGTTCAGACCCTCTCAGCTCATGAACCCACAGGGGCTGGGAGCCCCCAGCATGAAAACCCCCCTGGTGTGTCCCGGCGGGTGGGAGGGGGTGGAACCACACGGCTCCCGATGTGGGCATGGGGTGTGTCCCGGTGGGGTGGGAATGACTCCCTCCTCCCCCCAGGGCAGACATGAGGCTCACACACACACCAGCAGCAGACAGGGTGCCACTTCCTAAGCTCAGCTTCTTCAGTCTGACTAGTGAAAGTCTGCATTTCATCTCTGCATCCATCTATGTACTTATATGGCCCTCATCTCCACTGTGTCCGAATCTCAAGGGCTACCAGGACATTGTTTGCTTTTTTTTTTTTTTTTTTTTTGCAGCTATCATGCTGGAATTCATAAACAGAAAAGCTGTATGTGAGACACATGAAGTAAACCTTCACTGCCCTGCTACTAAAGCCTCAGCTGGAGTCCTGCATCCAAGTTTGGGCACTGTTCATCAAGAAAGGCAGGCCCCAACTGGCAGGAGCCCAGAGGACAGCAATAGGAGTGACCAGAGAATTAGAAAACAGCCTCTGAAGAGAGGTAGAGGGAAATGGGTCAATTAACTCATGAAAGTGGAAGGCAGAGGAGAGATGGGGTAACAGTTTTCTGTAGAAGAGACCAGTGGCTTGCTTTCCTTATCTGCTGGGAATCAGACAAAAAATAGTAGGATGGGAGAATTAGGATGACTGTTGGGAAAAAAAAAGAGTAGAGCCCTGGGGTAGTTGCCCAAGGAGACTGAGGGGTAGAGATATCATCAAGACTTTCAAGAAAAAGATCCTTAAGCATCTGTCAGGATGGTCTAGACATATTGATCGTGGCTTGGTACAGAAGGATGGATTAGGGTGCATCTCCATGTCCCTTCCTGCCACACAGAGCCGTGATTGTTCTGTGAGAACCTCACATGTGCATTATAATTACACACCCCCAGCAGCCACTTAGAACAGTCAAAGTCATCTTGGTGACTGGAACCAGGTCTGGTAATTCAGAAGGCAGCAAAGGTTTTCAGTGTCACCCTGGACCCACCTCACATTACACACTCAGCAGTTCTCAACCTGCCTTTCCATGGCCACCCCAGCCTGGGAGCTCAGTGTCCCAGCAGCACTCACGTGTCTCTGCTCCACTTTCTTCCAGCGGATGTCACTTCACCTTAAACTGGCAAATCTGGTATTAATCTATTGAGCACGACCCTGCACTTAGAAATGGCTGGGATGCAATAACACCTTCCCGCAGCCCATCAATTCTGGGCTTTCTAAGCTGCTCCTGCCAAATGGTCTTGCCTGTTCTGGAATTAATGGCACATTAACACCAACACATTGATCCCAGTGGGGAGGATGCTGAGCAACAGGGCGGCTTGGATCCCAACTGATTTGAATGGCAGATGTTTTTTAAAAAATATTGATAGTTGAAAAGGAGAGAAAATGAAGTTATTGGTAACCAAAACATGCAGAAGAGGCACACCAGCCCAGAACTGCTGCATCGTCCAGCACCCCCTGGCTACACCCAAGGATCAGCTTTGTAGCTTGTCCTCTGCTTCCAGTCACTTTTTCTAATTCACCTTGAACTGCTTGAACTTTGGGAGAAATAGGAGAAGCCAAAAAACCACAGGGACTACATCACCATTAACAACAAACACCTGAGAGGACTCAAGAGTTGTTCAAATAGCTGAACTGGAACCAGCAGAGCCCCCATAAAGCAGCACATGGGTCAGTGACAGCACCACCATGGTGACAAGTGCACTGTGGTGGACAAATGCCACCATCCTGGTTCACATGCAGCACCAAGTCCTACAGTGGGCTGTGAAACAGCCTCTTTACAGCAAAACCATAACTACTGCAACACAAGACTGGGAGGAAAAGCAGCCCATCAGTGGTGCAGCACAGTATCAGATGGACCAGCTGGGGTATTTTTGTTCTTGGTAATAAATAAATAAATAAAATTGTGATGATTAAGTGGAAGCAAAATAGCATTGTTATCGATACTGCAAATGCCTTTGCAGTACATTAAACCCAAGTAATTTAAAGAGCAGAGCATTTCATATAAATAATTAATTATTTGTTGGTAAGCACAATGCCACTTCAGCTGCCTAAATTTTCAAGGAGGGGGTTGCTTTTAATTAGAATATAGTCATTACAAATGCACATGGATCTTCAATCATTCATGTTGGAGGTGAGCTGACTTGGTCATGCATGAGAAAGAATAAAGCAGCTCTTATCTCTCTGTAGGTCACAGAGCCAGCCAACCTTGGGGCTGTGAAAGAGCAAGGAAGTCTGCCTTGTGATGGGAGTGTTTTCATCTCCTGTGCAGCACAAAGTCGTCTGGGAAGGTGCATTTGTTGAGGTCAAATGAAAAAAGAACAAAGTGCTGGAGAACCAATGTGATGCAGAGCAACCTGCCTCAGTGCCAGTCTTAAATCAGCTTCTCCCCAGCAACTGGGATATTATGAAGGCAGATAACCAGAGTGCAGATGATTTCAAGGGGCTGAATTGCTTTCTTTCTAATGACACTGCAGGCAACAGCCCTCCCCCTCTTTCCCCAGACTTCTGGCTCAGTGGGAGCTTCCCAGTTGGTTTATGGGTCTGGACCTGGCCTAGGCAGGGGCAGCATAGTGGGAACCACAGCCCTGGTCTGAGCAGTAGCTTTCACAGATTCCAACACAAATAAAGCTCTGCTGCCCAGGAAGCAAATCAAAAGCACCCAACACCTATTATTCGGGAATCTCTAGATTTTTACCCTAAGTTGCTGAATCCTGAGAGCCCAACACTGTGAAACCAGGCTTTACCTGCATAGCCCTGGGGCTGCTCTGCCCCAGGTGCTTTTACAGTTCATGGGTCTCTTCATGGGTTCTGTATGCACCAAGCAACCTAAGCCAGCCTCAAAGCACATAAATCACAGGATTTCAGTGAAAATTAAGAAAGTAACATCTAGGTTAAACCAGCCCAGTGACCAAACCCTGCTGGGAACCTGCAGCCCACAGAGAGGTGAGAGTGAAGGAGGATTTGCAAACCCAGATGATGGCCAGTGGCTGCTTGGGAACAGGCTGCAGATGAGTCTGGGGGCACAGGGCATCAAGAGAGACTCGTGTTCCGCTCTGCCCAGCTGAGCAGACCTACCTGCATGGACCCCTCCTGCTCCCAGAACTCCTGGGTATTTCCCAGCTGCTTTGCTGCTCTGACTTTTCAGACAGAACTTTCCAGAGGTGCTCTGATGCTGGCAGCCTCCTTCTGCCCTGCATGGAAACAGAAGCAGAAATTCAGGTGCTGACATAACGTCTTGCTTGCAGCAGAAATTCGGCCAGGAATGCAAAGTCTTGCTGCAGCCACTTTGCACGAGGTTTGCCCAGTTTATGGATCCACAGCTCGGACAGGGAGCCGGGACCGATGTGAGCAGAGCGATGCCCCTCGGGCCGTGGCACCGAGGCAGCGGCTCCAGCCTGTCCCAGCAGTGCCATCTATTGCCACACTCGGCTCTATCACAGAGCCAGCTCGGGGCAGGGAGGGAGAAGAAAGAAAAGGCTAATTCCCACCGGGAATAAGGGAAACTTCCCAGTTCACCCACACACTGCTCCGCCTTAGAAAAGCTGAGAATGTTTAAAATATCTGTGTGTGTTAGACCACACTAATCCCCACACCAGTGACATCCGAGAGCCAAGTTCCCTGTCAGGGTCCATAAGGATCATCAAGTCCCAGCAGGAGAAACCACTGTCCTTGATCCACTGGAAAGCAACCAGGAAAACTGTGTATCCATTCTCACGATATCTTAAATAAATAAAAAATCCCAAACAACAAAAACCCCAGCAACAAAACAGCAGCTGAGTTTCAGAAGGGCCCTATCCACCACTCACTGCCAAAGGCTGTTTGGAAGTGTCGGTCTCCATCCTCCTCCCAAAACACCAACAGGAGCTGGCAGAGGCAACCCCTGCCTGAGCAGGGCTTTGGGACATCACTGAACAAAGAACAACATTCCAGTTCTTGACTTTAGCCAAACATTTCAGCAGCTTGTCTCTTCCCTGACACATCTAGCAATACTTTGTCATTGTAAATTGACTCTGGTTTATATTAGCTAAAAACCTCTCTCATTCAATATCTGCTTTGAAAAATACTGGCACTGAGCATTAGCTCAGAGTAGCTTTATACCCACAGGTCATGTGGGAGCACTGGGATGAGTTTCCCAGAACATGAACCCAAGTTTACCAAATAAGAACACGAAAAACCCAAAGAACTGATTCCCATCATCCAACTCACACATGGCAGATACCCGAGGGCAGTGGGAACCCGCCAACATAAACCACGGGCACACTTTGCAATGTTCATGATATGAAAGCAAAACATGGACTGCAGTGTCTCAAGAGGAGAGCAAGCTCAAAAGAACTCCAGCACCAGGTTTAAAAATTCACCACATCCTGAACTGCACCTGGTGGGACACAGGGAGAAAAGATATTTCCAAGGGATCAGCTACTGCCACTGGCTCGCACAGGGTTTGGGAGCAGGGATGAGTGAGTTAAGCCTTCAAGACACCTTAGTTTTCCAAAAGACACGTTGTTCCCTGCAAACTTCCCACAAGGGAAAAAACCTCTAAAGATAGACTCGTGGGATGTGCAGAAACACCTGTCTTCTTTTCCAAATGCCTTCCTGGATTGTCCCAACTTACATCCCAACCTCCTCCTGTGCAGTCCAACACCTGGCAGTCTGGGCCAAAAGAGGCAGGGAAAGAAAAAAGGGGGAGAGGAAAAATGTCCAAGTTTTTAAAAAAATTATCCTACTTTTTTTTTTTTCTTTAAAACAAAGCTTTGACATTGTTTAAAAGAAGAAAAATGTTATGTTGATAAATATTAATAGAGAAAAGGATTAAACAGAAGGGTAAAATAGCACAAACCTGAAACATAATTTTTGAGTTTGAGGACAAATATTTCTCTTCAGCTCAGAACTTTCTCTGTTTTTGGTCACGGGACAAGAGAATTCCCAGCAGGCCCAGACCTGCTCCATGGAGAGGCAGTGGGAAGGGGGGTCTTCACCAGGCACTGGGCAGAAGAAAGCAATGAAACAGCTGGAAGACAGTTACAATGGTTTCTTCTTGGCAGAAAGTGACAGCTGCAAAAGCAGGGATATCTCACCCCAGGAAATCGGGAGAATGTCACAAAGATGTCTGGGAGCACCTTCAAGTCCAGGCTTCGTCAAGAAGCAAAAGCCACCAGCTGTTTCCCTGCCGGCTGCTCCCCCGGGCACTTGGAGACTTCTCTGTCACTCTGCACTTGATATCTCTGAAAATCTGGGATTTCTCACCCTCTTGCAGGAACTGGACCCACTTCTTCCCCAAGCAAGGAGAAATCCCTGTTCCCCAAGGACAGGGACCCTGCGCAGCAGTCTGTCCCTGGCATGTCCGTGGGGAAACACGCGGGGATGCCCCCGCAGCCGTGCCCGGGGAGGGGGACGCGGGTCTGGCGTGTCCCCGGGGCCGGGATCGCTCCCTCCGCCACCAGGTGGGGCTTTGGGACCGCGCTCCGCCACCGCACGGCCCCGCAGGAGCATCCCCCGTCCCCGCACTCGGGCTGGGGCTCTCCCCCGGCCCCACCAACACCTCTCCCGGGGCGAGGGGACAACGTCGGGCTCTTGCGGGGCCCTGCCCCATCGCCCTTCTCCCCTCTGGGCGGGGCGGGACCCGTGGGCACGGCTCCTCATCACGATGGAAGCACTAATTGTTCTCCCCGGCCCCACTGCTCAGCGCCTGGTTTGGGTCGCACCCGCCCGCTCGCAGCCTGTTGAAAGAAGGGCTGCAGCTGGGAGGGCTTGAGGGCTGCTCTGCCCCAGCGCCCCCAGGCTGGTTTGGGGCTGAGCGCTGCCTCTGCAGCTTCTCCTTTGTACCTCGTCCCGGGACACCCCGACTGACAGAGGTTTGGATGCAGGTGCAGCCCCTCCGTGCCTGTCGTGGCTGGGGGTGCAGCCCCCTCGTGCAGAGCGGGTGGTGCTTTCATCGGCACTGAAGCAGAGAGAGTAGCTTGGCAGGAACTCCCTCAAGTGAAAGGGCTGACCTTGTGTTCAAGTAACACTGCTGTGCCCCCGCAGAGAGCCCCGAGCTCCCTTCCTGCCTAGGGCCGGACAGTTACCGACCATTGTTCTGCCGTGAACCCCGACCCTGACTCACCCGACCCCCTCTAGACAGGCTCTAAACCCCACGAGGAATGAGCTCTGTTAAGGATGGCATGTTCTTCTCCACTGTGCCCTGGGACTGGAAGCCAGGCCAGGCGTCTCCAAGCCTTTCAGCTCGGTCACCTGTGAAAGGTTTCCAGCTGCAGAAGCGGCTCTGAATTATGAATGAATCTGCTTTGTCAAAGGCAGGGCTGTGCTCAGGCTCAGGGATCAGCTCTCAGCCATGTGCTGGAGGCAGCCATTGACGGCACAGCCCCCAGCACATGTACCCGGGGTGGATCCCGGGCCATCGCCCCAGCAATGCGATTAGCTGCTGTAATAACAATCGGAGGGGAGCAGTGCTGGCATGAGCGTAGGGAGGCAGGAGCCTGGATGCCCGGGAGGTATTCCTGAGCAGCACGAGGTTGGCCGCATCACCCCCATCCCTGGTCCCCAGCCTGTCCCGGGACAAATGCAAAGGGCAGCAGGGCCAAGATGTGGCCGCACGGACCGCGCTGAGGCCCCTGGTTTTACTGCCGCTCCCAGGTCCTGGTTTTACTGCCTCCCCCGGCACCTCCCGGGGCACAGCAGGGCACGGAGGGTCTGCCTGGTGCTGGGCGGGTCGCAGGGCGCTGCCGCGGCTCACGCTGGCCCCGGGGCGAGGCACCTATGGCAAGGTGACCCGCGGTTTTATGGCCACTGGGAACCTGCCGCACAGGTGCCCCCAGCGATGTGGGCGATTGTGCAAGAGAGTCCTCACCGTGCCACCGCATCCGTGGCCTTCAGACGGCCCCGCTCCCCGCTGCTATCCCTGTGGCTCGAGGCTGCGCTGATGGAGACGATTTCTCAACCACGTGTCCAGGCATCCCGTGGTTTTCCCGGCTGACCAGCCCTGCCTGTTTGGCCCAGTCACCACGGCCCACCCACCCACTCATCCTGCATCCCCCCCAGAACCGGGGGGGTGGCATCTGCCGTGTCAGTGGGGTAAGGGACCAGCTGAGTTCCTGCTGCCCACAGGGGAGTGTTTGCTTTGGTCCACACAGCTGATACTGGATGTGTTACTGGCTTCCCCCTCTTTGCTGCTGTCAGTACCAATTGTGGCAGAACAGCCCTTGGCCAGGTATCTGTGAGAGTCCTTAAGAGGAAAGGGGTTTTGGGGAAGCCCTCCCCAGCAGGATTTACTAAAGACAGCTGCCTGAGAGCTACGGTTAATCCTCTATGCCCCTGGTGCTCACTTCTCCCCTTACCTCTTGAATATCAAGAGCCCTTCTTGAAAAATAGTCAGTATTGTCACACTGCTCACCAGAGGGAAGAATAAATATCCAGAGACACCTTGTCCTTCCCACGGAGAGCACTCTTGGAGCAGCAAACCCCAGGCTCTGGGGGCTAGCAGGACCCCCTGGTAGGGGGGCAGCACCTTTCCCTCTGCACGAGGGAGAGAGGCCAAGCCAAGGGCCAGGGCATGGTGGCCTGAAGCTCTGGTGTGGCTGGTAACTCACAGCACTGTCTCCCAACCCAGCTGCTCAGCCTTTCCACCAGCTACTGAGCAGAGCATCCCCCTGGGCAGCATCTCAGGGCTGCTCCAGGCAGCAGGGATGCCCCACAGCATGTGTGTGGTTCCGGCTGCCAGCCCAGGCCATCCCGGGCAGCTTGATTGTGCCACACGGATATGAAGGGGGAAAGAAGAGGGAGAAACCCCCTGCTCTGGTGGTTGGGGTTTGTGGTTTTTTTTTTACACACTGCAGAGAAGCTCGGGGATTTTGCAGCACAGAAGGCTGAGCTGTTCTCAGCCCGCACCGGGAGTACTCTCCCCCGCAGCGGGGGCTGCTCCCGAGGAATGCCGGGGCTCTGCGCTGCTGGGAGGCAGCGGTGGCCGTGCCGGAGCCGTGCTGCCGTGCCGGTCCCTCGCAGGGCTCCTCTCCTTGGCACCCTCCCGGCACAGCCCACACCAAAGGGGGTTTGCTCTCAGCTCTCGTTTGCCGCTGGCCCCAGTAAGGGGGTCCCACACACCCACCTGGGACACAGGCTGGGGGGGCTTCCCTGCCCTTCTCCTTCTTCCTGTGTAGGGGCACCACCAACTTTCTCCACGTGCTTCCATCTCCTCCAGCCCCTGCCCAGCCGCCGCGGGGGTGACACAGGCAATGAACCCCCACAGCTGGGATACCCATGGAGGACCACGGCCACGGGGATTCCCCAAACAGGTCAGGAACTCCCACCAGTGCACGGCCAGGAGTCCGACGGGCTCCCCCCTCGATCCTGTGAGCGCTGGGGGAGCGAGGCCGTCTCCGGACGGGCAGCAGTGCCTGGAAGGAGCCTGACACCCCGCAGGCTCCAGCCCAGCGCCGCGGGTGGGAGGAAGCTTCCCAGAAGACGGAGAGCTAAAAAAAGGCAAGGCTTGGAACAACCCAGGGCTGCCAGCTATTTATTCTAGCATGCCTGTATGCTGCAGAGCAGGAGAGAGATATTTTAAAGCTGCTGCAAGGAAGCTTCGTCTGTCTGCCTGGGTTTGTTGATCAAAAATCCAATTACCATCCCCGAGCCCTGCATCACCTTCAGCCAAGTTCTTCCTAAACACACTCCCCCAAGGCAGCCAGCTCCCTCATCAGAACCACACTGAAGCAGATGTTTGGAAAAAAGGCTTAAGCACCTATAGAACAGGAAGAGTTTGGGGAGCATCCCCATCTCACACTCAGTTTACTCCTATCCACCCCTAATGAGAAATTCCTAACCAGCTCTAGCATCCAGGGCTCACCCTTCTCCACTCAAACTCTCAGAAGTACTCACCCCTCTGGGCTTACAGATGTCACCTCCTACTATAAAAGCACACCCCAACCTCCTGTAAAAAAAAAAAAAAAAAAGCAACCACTGCAATCTGTGTTCTTGGATATGTATTTTTTACTGAAAAAATCATTCATAAATTAACAAATACAAAAATGTACAAACACATGGGTAAATAAATGTAATGACACAAAGGATTGCTTTGCTGAGAAGTGTGTGTGTGTTGTAAAACACTAATCTTCAGTGCAAAAACGTCCCCCCGGCACCTCTTAAAAACATAACAGTAAGCTCAAAAGCCATGATGATGGAAAAGCTACTTGAGAGTTTGAAGCCACTTCCGATGGTGAGCGGCCCGAAGTGCGCAGCCGTCGCTCAAACGGTACCTCCCTTAGAGAAGCAGAGCTTTACAGAGAATTAACTGTCAATAAATAGTTCTGCAAATAAAACCCACATGGCTCATTAAAAAAAAAAAAAAAAATCAAAATAATAAAAAAAAAAAAATCAGCATCGCCCAGGACCTGCCCTCCAGCAGGGCTGGTTGACGGCGCTGACGTGGAAGGGGCGAACGAGTGGCCTTGTTGAACTTCAGCTGCCAGAATATGTACAAGTTCTCCTTAATACGAGAATTTTTACACCATAACAGCACATGCGCTCGACAGTATGTTTTTAACAAGTTACATTTACTATACAGTATTTGACATAGCTGATAAGAGTAACAGTGCACATTTTTCAGGTAATCCACATTTTAGAAAGGGGAGGAAAAAAAAAACAAAAAACAAATCAACTCAACGTGATTAGAACGAAGGAACAACGAAGAGGATGCTGCTGGGGATGGACCCTTCTGTGCCAACCGCAGAATGCAGTTCTGAGCAGAGGTAACGGCTTTTGTTCCACACAAGGTGCGACGGGTGTCAGGGACATGGAAGGCTGAGGATCCCGACTAAGGTAGTTTAACACCTACTCACACACACATGCATGATTCCGGGGTAGTGAACTCGGACTAGTTGAAATACATTCCTTGTTTGAAGCACCATTAAACAAAGACAGATTTCTAGCAAGGTCTCAAGATGAAAGAAAAGAGGGGCAGGGCAACGCGGGTTCAGCATCCGGAAAGGGTCCACGTGAATTAAGAGATCGAGATCCCGAAGCAAAAGTCTTTATTGCTGTATGCGCCAGAAAAAGCAAATCCTCACCTCTGCCTATAAATAACCAGGCTGAATTCCCTCGGGAAGCAAGTTTAAAGCACATGTAAGTTCAAAGACTTTAAAACCTAAGTTACAAACTCATCAGCGCTTTTCAAGGGCAGGCTCGCTGTCCTCTCATGCCGGCCGATAAGATCTACACAAGAACTCGTGTTTTCTAAACTAACGTTTTCTGGATACAGGTTAGGAATGCCCTGGGCAGTCACACCCACCACAGATGCGTATGGGGATCATACGTCCACGGAACTGAGAAAACAATGTAAACCATGAGAAGTTAAGGAAACCGAAGGCAAACAACGCAATGAAAAGAGTTAAAGTACTTCAGAGGTCAAGTACCCACCCTTGTTGTGTGGAAATACAAACTCAAAACAACGCCCAATGTATTTACTTTTAAGTCAGAGAGGTCCAGTGAAAGTGGCTGTGTCAGTGCTGTGTAAGGGCTGGACTGTGTCCCTGGGGACAGGGCCTGGAGCTCAGTCTGCCCACGGTAGCTGTGGGGAAAGGGGGGATGGCATTGGATGGCTGGATGGGTTGTCAGACCAAGCTCTGGTTCCCAGTCCTCATGTTTTTATGTGTCCTTCATGTCTCTCCCTCTCACTGACCTGTGACCCTCTGCTCCACCAGCTGTGCCTATGCTACTGCCTGTGCACTGCCTGGTTCTGACAGCACCTCAGTGTGCTGCTGGATTTACACAATAAATACAGACTAAACCAACCTCCCACACCATTCTGACACACTGGGGGTGATGGCAGGATGCTGCTGTCTGGAGAGGGCTTGTGCAGCTGCTCCATGCCCAGGACAGCACATGGGCAGGGGCGGCCGGCCCGGGGACTGCACTCCCCCAGCACCATGGATGGGAGTCCTGAGCAACCAGGCTCATACTTGCCACGTGGGATACAGAGCAACAGGCAGGGGATTGTATTCCATATGGTTTTTGGATTCATTCGCACATCATCTTGTAAAAGCCACAGAAGAGGGAATTTTTTCATAAATATTCCCATTTCCTCACTCTCCCTGGAAAAAGCCACCCCTGTGGTGTCTGGAATGAGCAGTGACCCAGCTGTATTTCTAACCCACTGCACTGGAAGATTCAGGGCCCTGTCCCACAAACATTTCTGCATATGCACAGCTGGAATCATGCAAGCAGTCTCACTGGCTTAAAAGGGAACACCTTGCACAAGTACAGTGATGCACACACAAGTGTTTACAGAACTCAGGACTAAAATGGGTGACAGCATGTAAACCTCTAGCTTGGACTTGAGCCATAGGAGAAAAATAAAAAGGGGCAATTTACACAGCATATTTACACTTACACTTCTTTAAGAAGCGATTCTGTTGTATATACTTCAAGCAGGTCATTTAAAAAACCGCACAGACATAGAACGGCATCAGAAGTCGTTTGATCTCCCACCAGGGCAGTTGCCAACCAAATTGCTCCCGACGTTCACCGTCAAGAAGCCAGAGTCCCTCAGCTGAGCCGCTTCCCAGAGGAGAAAGCGCATCGGAGGCGAGTCCCAGTGCCAGAGATTGCTGGAGGAGGAATGTGGAGACGAGAGCAGCAGGTCGAACTGTTGTCCTGAAACCCAGAAAGCAAGTGGCAGAAAAAATTAAGAGACTGCTGAGCTCGCTGCCCGGGTGTCGGGCTGGATTGGTACAGCTAGGGCAATTTGTGCGTGCACTTTCAGCCTCATTCTCCAAAATACTGTGATCCTTCATTAGACAAAGTGTTGCTTGTCCTCGATAAACCTTGGAAAAGAAAGTCTAGCGTGGTGCTTTCTTGGTGAAGGGCAGAGCAAAGTTATTTTCTCCTCTTAATATTCGGGCACCAGAGCCAGCTCCGGTGTCAGGTTAACAGTGATGTTCTTATACAAGGCGTCATATGTGACGTTTGGAAAGTAGTTCAAGTTATTGAGGCCGTCCAGGGCTTGCCTTTCTTTTGACTTCCTCAGCAAGGCGTACCTGTGCAACGAGAACCAGAGGCCAGAGTCACTTCCACTTGTCCCACAGCACCCTGCAAACTCCTCCCAATGCTACCAGAACAGCCTTCAAAGAGCCTGTCCCAGCAGCAGCTACAAAACAACAAACTTCTGAGCCCTTAATAAAGGGAACCACCACATTTTAAATACTCAGTGTTGGTAAATATTGGAAAATGCCAGAAAAGTCCATCACTTGATGAAGGGCACTCAGCTACCAAAACTACCTGTGACTCCTGCCCGAAGCCTGCTCCCATTCCCAGGAGGCAGCTGAGCTCAGGCATCCTGCAGAGCCCTCACCAGCCACACCATCCCAGAGAAACACAGCTGATGGGTGACATGTCCTTTCCACTTTGTGTCCACTTTTAAGAAACTGGACACAAACAAGAGCAGAACTAATGGCTTTAGTCCGAGGGATGGGGGACGAGGAAGTAAAAGTAACAGACTGATGGTTTGGGGAAGGAAACTGCAGCTGGTGCACAAAACCAGCCTCAATCACATTTAGGGGTAGCATGATGAGATATAAGGGGTAAGAGTGGGTGCAGCTGTTGGCTCACCAGGTGAACTCTGCCCTGCCCATCTTTCCCTCCCACCACATGGACTCACAGCTCCTGCTGGCACAGAGCCTGGGCTCCTGGCTGGGGCCAGGAAGAGACCAGGGAAGTGTAAGGAACCAGAGCTCAATCCCACTGCACTGCCAGCCTGCTACACTCCAAGGGTTTGACTAAATATGGCTTTTTAAGCCAAAAAGCAACTTCTCTTTTTCAAGAGTGAAATGAGAGAAGCATCTCTGACTGGCATCCTGTCCAACACAGAAATGAAAAGCAGGGCTAAAGATGAGTCTCAAATGGAAACTCCCCTAAAAATGAGTCTTCTCCAAAAAAAGACCAGCAGACAACTGAAATCTCTGCCAGCAGCAGCCTGGAGCCCATCTGCAGAACAGAGCTCTCACACTGCTCATCCAGCAGATCCTCACCTACAAGTGTTTGTTAGCAGGTGTTACAAACACCTGCAGTTGTTTGTGAAAAAGGTATTTCTCTGGGTTTCTGTTGCACAGTTTTTAGAAGACTTAAATTCTACTGTGGTCTTCAGGCAAAAGCAGTCAGTCAAGCCTTGTACTCTCTAAAACAACCCTGGCTCCGGGACAAAGGGGTTGGAGCCCTCCTGAAGAGCTCCAGGGAGAATTTATCTTTTTGAGAAAAAAGACAAAATGGTCTCAACAGTACTTGGAGAAACACTGAAGCTTCTCTACATCTGGCCTTATCCACCCCTATTCCCCTGCAGATACAGGACAGGGCCCCAGCTTGCCATGCTGACAATCCCCTTTTGGATGGCATTCAGGCAGCCAAAGCCACAAAGCAAGGACCCCACAGGGATGTGGGGTATGAAATGTAGAGATGGAGGAATCCAGGCAATGCTCTGCTTTCATCTCCCTTGGTTAATTTCCTTCAGGAGTTCAGGCTGTTACTGCCTTCAAACAGCTGCAGGGAGCCTCCTACATGGTAAAGACTCTTTGTGAAGTGCTTTAGGATTCTTAAAAAAATTTACTTGCCTTCCTAGGAACTGCACTTCTCCTCGATGGTGGTGGGGAATTGATTTGTATTTCCCTGTGTCTCCTTCTGGTCGAGTCACCGAGTAGCCTGCATACTGCACTCTGCGTTAGAAAGGGGAAAAATACAATAAAATAAAATAAACAACAACAACAAAATCACCAGTTGTGTTTGCTGTGCTGGCAGCACCTCCAGGGCTGCACCATCAGTGCTCCTGGGGCTCTGGTGCAGCTCAGCCTTCCCACCCCCAGAGAAGCCTTGCAGACCCCCCACTCCAGCAGGGGCTCTGGGCAGTCACACAGCTCCCAGCACCTCGGGGCTCCTGCTCAGCCATGACCAGCCTGAGCTCAGCAGTGTGGGGTATGTGCACAGAACCAACCAGTTCCCAACCAGCACTTCTCTGCTTCCCACCCACTGCCTGTGCAGGCTGGAGCAGCCCCTGTTCCCACAGAGCCACCACGGCTGGGATGGCTCTTCCCCAGCCCAGGGACACAGGCACAGCAAGCCCAGCACCTGCGTCAAAGATGACAATTGTCCCCCCACAGCACGTGCCAGGCTCAGCTCACAGAGCCCCCACCAGAGCCCAGGGACACCGGCTGTGCCCAGCCCGTACCTGTTCCAGAGGTCATCATCTTCTCCTCCCCAGCCCCAGAAGGCATTAGGAAATCCATTGATCTTCTGGAACTGTTCGACAGTCAGGCCACTCACCCCCCCGAAGAACTCGTTGTATGGGAGCCTGAGCAGGAGGGAAGGGGTTAGTGCAGAGCCCACCAGCACCGCAGCTCTCCCGCCTGCCAAGGGGAAAGCCCAGGCCGTGCAGATGCTCTCTGCTATTCCCTCTCTTTCTCCCTCTGCACAAAGCCTGGGAACAAACCCAGATTCATCCTCTGCCTTTAAAAAAGATAAATAAAATCTAACACTGGCTCCTTAGCTGTTACAGTAGCAGGGAGGAAGAACACTGCTTACAGGTACATGTACTTATCCAGCTTGGCTGCGAAGTGCCTCGGCATCTGTCCACACCCGTAGTAGTTACGGTCATTTTCTGGTATGTGGTCCACGTCGTGAAAGATGAGGCAGTCCCAGTCCAAGTCCTTCATTGCTTCCCGAAAGCCAACGTTGAAGAGCATGGCACGGTTGAAGGGTTGGTTTCCAGCCTAGGAGGCAGAAAGTTCCTTCTCAAGGGGAGTCCCTACAGTTTGTGCATTCTGAGCTTTGTCTATAAAACCACAGAGGGCAACCAGCTCCCACATCCGCACCACAAAAGGAAGTGATGTATTGGAGCAGACTAGTGAGATCAAATCAACAGTGAAATATTCACTTTACAGTACAGGAGCTGAGGTCTTATTACTCAGACACTTGAAAAAAATCCCCAGTTTCGATCATTCTTTTTAAGCTAGAGCTAAATATGGAGGTATGTTTACTGGGTGGATGGAGCCAAACAGCTTAAGTGACAGCTTCATGTCCACGTCCAATGATAGTCATGTTTTACATTCACTGAAGTCTTCTAGACTTCAGTGAATGTAAAATAAGAAATGTCTAACTCTGGTCAGGCATTTCCATGCCTAGGGGATGCTCCCTGGAACTACTGCAGGGATACACAAAAACAACGCAGCACTGTCTAAACTGCAAATACCTGGTCCAAAGCTGCTTTAAAAAAATAACTCCCACAAAACAGAATTTTAAAAAAAAAAAAACAACAAACCAAATCACTGTATCTCTGTTTTTCAGATAAAACCAGACATTTCTGGGCACATCTCCTAGCTGTGCCACTTATAGGCTGAAACGGGACAACTCACATACTGCAACATGACCCCTAAACGTGCCAAAGGTTAAAAGATATGCTCTGGCAGGGAGACTCCTTGGGACACGGCGCAGAGCCACACTTGGAGCGCTGGCAGACACGTTCTTAGTGCAGCACGTCCCCAGTGGCTGCTGCCCCAACCACCCCAGGGTCACTCACTTGTTCCACCACGTAAAAGGCGAACTGTAAACGTTGCCGCTGCAGCATGGGAATAAGGTGTCTGAAGAGGACAGGAAGATGCTCATATCGATTGCGGAATGGGATTAGGATCGCCACCTGGTGAGGAGAGGACACGGCTCTTACTGCACTGCACCAGTGGCTCCCACTGCCGACCCCCGGGCTGGGGAGCAGCACTGGCTGGTGCGGGGTTATAGGAGGGGGAGCAGGACTAACCAAGGTGTCTCAGCTCTCCCATGTAGGGCTGAGCAGCGTGAAACCCTTTCAACTCCCACAGCATCAATTTCCTATTTGCTTTTTGAGGGATTGTTGCTTTGGAAAAATTCAACATCACCTCGAGTGAAAGGGAGACCTGCAGTGCCCCTTTGTCACCTCTGCCCAGCACTGGGGACAGCAGGAGTGGGGACACTAAAGCAGCCCTTGAGTTCACCATTTCTTCCCTGGGCGCTGCAGCCCCACATTTCAGAGCTCCTCAGATCATTCTTCTGAAGCTGCAGTACATCAGAGATGGTCCCATTAACTTCTTCCCAAGGCCTGCCCGGGGCTTCCTGTCCACCCCCCCCTCAGCAGGGACACGGGGCTGCCCAGCTCCCCGTTACCTTCCAGCGAGGCAGGCAGTCACTCGGCTTCCAGTGGCCTCCCAGCTTGATGGAAGGGTCTTTAGAGAAGAACTGGTGGATGTCCTCCATGGTGATCTCGCTCATATTTACATCGATGGGGCCCTCTGCAGAGCAGGAGAAGCAGAAGGGGGGTGAGGAACTGCTGAGGTCCTGGGGTGGCTCGGTGCACTTGAGGCAGCACTTTGCTGCATTGCTGCCCTCCATCCCCAGCACTCAGTGCAGGCAGCTGCTTCTCTTCCCCAGCACCAGCAAAAACAATCAGGAAATGATGCCTGATGGTAACACCTCCACCTCCTTGGCAGCTGGGCTCTGCTCAGCCTTTGTAGCCACTGTGCTATGCAGCTCCCTAGCAGAGACCCACACCAGCCCAGGTACCCCTCTACCTGTACAGGTTTCCAGTAGAGAAAACCACACATCTCAGCAGAGAGAGCATTTCCCTCCCTCTTTGGAAACATTTTCCCTCAAAAGCCTGATTTCCCACTGCAGGATGGCTTTGGTGGAAGCATTTCTCCCAGCTGCAGCTCCCTGCGGGGGGGTCCAGACTGTCTCCCACACCAGCCCTGGCACAGCTGTACCTGGCACAGCTCGGGGTTGGGACTGGCAGCACTGCTG
Source organism: Manacus vitellinus (assembly GCF_001715985.3). Lineage (NCBI taxonomy): Eukaryota > Metazoa > Chordata > Aves > Passeriformes > Pipridae > Manacus > Manacus vitellinus. The sequence goes on from NW_021939960.1 coordinate 1,406,216, forward strand.
AGGCACAAGGGAGCCACCCTGCCGCCACTGGCCCTGGAAAAGGGCTGGCAGAGCCTTTTCACCAGCTCCCAGCACACAATCCCTCTTTTGTTCATGTTTGCCAAGCAATAGGCTCCTGCTTCGGCAGGGAGAGGAGCCTCCAACACAGCAGGGATTAATTCCTGAGAGTGGGTAAACAATGATTTCCCAGGAGGGAACTGGGCTCCAAACAGCACTTCCATTCATCCCCAGGTGCCTGGCAGGGAAAGGTGCAACGCTGGTGAAACTGGGAATGCCACTACTTCAGGGGGAGCAGGATAGGGGCACAGGGCTGTCAGGATGCTACTCACTCATAGAAGGGAGCCTCTCGGGACAGGTGTTGTTGGGGAAGTAGGTAAAGTCTTCAGGAAGAAACGTTGTGGCTTGCAGAAAGGTGTCATTGTGGCTCAGATCAAGAGGATAATCTGGGGAATGGAAAAAAAAGAGAAAAGTTTATACTTGAGCTGTAGGTCTGCTATTTCCATCCACCTCCCCATGCCACTGTGAGCAGACTCCAAAGTCAGCCATGGCTGAGGATGTTCCCAATGGCACAGCTGTGTCCCTAGCACATGTGCTCTAGCCTTGCAGCCTAGCTGGGTGCTCATCCTCATCCTGGGACAAGTGGTTGCAGAAGCCTGGCTGCCTCAGACAGCACCACATCAAAGAAACTTTTGCACTTTCTGGCCAAAGGAAGAATTTTGAGCACCACCTTTAGATATCACAAACAGTTCAAAGCAAAGGAGTACGTGGCTCTTGGAAGTCAAAGCTACCTTGTACCTTGTCCCTGAAGGACCATGGCACAAAGAGAGGGGTCCTCCAGCAAGTGTGCTCCTTTCCCAAAAAGCTGAGAGGGGGAAGTCCACAGGCAGGACGCAATGCCAACTAGGACTGTCAGTGCAGTATCCTATACAGGGAAATCCTGTCTGGAATCCTCCTCAAAGAATCAATACAAACTATCATGTTACACACAGAGTTTCCTCTGCTTCACACTGTGCAGGAGCAGAGGAGGCCCTGTGCCCCAGCAGCCACAGCAGTGCCCAGCATGTTTCTCCAGCCTCCCCATTGCCTGCATCCTTTGACCTCCTGGGCAATGCCCCTCCAGCCTCAAATAAGCAGTACCCAAACTATCTTGAGACTCAAGATGGACTGTAAACACAACCTGAGGGCTTTTCAAGTACAATAGATATTACTTTGGATGCTTGATACTGCTGTAAATTTCCATAAGCAATTTTCCCCTTAAACTCCCATCACCAGAGCACACTCTCAGTACTCAGCCCAACTGATACTACACGTTGTAGCTCAACTCCCCTGTTTTGCACTAAGGGCTGCCTTTTTTGCTTGTGGAAGCATAGAAGTGACCACTCTTTGTCTCACCAAACAGGAAACCTATTACTGCATCTATTAGGAAATGCTGGAAAATTTGTAACTTACTTCCTCAAAAAAAGAGGAAAAAACAACCAAGAGCAAAGAATAAATGCAGATGGATGGGAACAAGCACACTGTGCTTGCAGCAAACCACCCTGCGCTTGGTTACCTTGCCATTCAGGGGAGAATATCACATTTTTAAGGAACCTGCCCAGAAATCAAAGCCCCAGGTCCCAGGAGGACACACACAAGACAGCACTGCACAAAGAACTGCTCCCTGCAGCCCCTCGCTGGGGTATGAGTGATGTGTGGACAGGCTGTGACTCAGAAATCAGCGGCAGCCACCTCCTTCCCAGAGCTCCCATGTGGCTGGAGCAGGGACAATCAGAGGGGCCACAGGGCCTTCCACTGCCCAAATTGTTTTGTGACCTGTGTCAGCTCATCCCAGCAGCAGCACCCCTCTCCCTGGATGTGCAGGGTACCCTGCCCACTGCTGCCTGCAGGGTAGGATGGGGCAGAAGCAACCAAGAGCTGCTAGGATGGTCAAGGCTTTTGCTGGGTCCCTCCCTGCAGCTGTACTGGGCAGGTTTCCTCTCCCAGCTGTCACACTGCCTCACTGCCCATGGCAGTGTGGGGACAGTACACTAAACAGGCAATGCCACCCACCCAGATCCCACTGAGGCACCAAAAACACTCAGGGAGGGAAGATTCTGATCCCAGTGTTAATGTAACCCTTGTGGCCACAGCACCAAGTGACTTCCAGATGTCACTGCCATCCATCCTGAGTCTGCCCGACCTGCCTGCCAGGGAAGGTTGCCAAGGACAGTGCATAGTGCTTGTCTGTGAAACCATCCTCGTGGCCAGAGCTCTCAGGCCAGGAGGGGTATCAACACGTGCCTCTGCAGCTGGGACAGACGGGTATGAGGTTCAAGCAAAACCTGGTATTTCAGAAGCAGCAGCAGCAGCACTGGTATCACTGGCACTAAAAGGGTAGGTAACCAGTTCTCTGCCTGCTGAAGGAGCACACAGCAGCCTTTTGGAGAACTCAGAGCCCCATGGACGAGGGCTGCAGCGAGATGAAGGCTCCCCTCACAGTAAGCAGCAGAGATGGAGTGTCCAACCCTCATCCCTTCAGGGGATCAGCTACTCCCTCACCCTGCCTCTGCTTTACTTGATGTTTCCACTCTTAAAAATAGCCCAGGCTGGCTGCCCTGGCTGACCTCGTCAGGGAGAGGAGGTGACCCGGGGTGTCCATCTCCTGCATAAGTCAACAATTCCCCTCCCGTGCCCATCCCTAGTCAGGGCACAGTTGAACTGGTGACCACACCATGAGCTCCTCAGCAGGCTGGGCAGCAGGGACACGGCCAGGAAATAATCCTGCCTTGTAAAACTCTGTCAGCCTCTGCTGCTGAACCCTCACAGGGGAGGAGCAGAGCTGAGCTCCCCCACCCTCTGCCACAGCCTGATGGCAACAGCACCAGTGTGGGACAGGGGTGACAGGCCAGCAGGGAAGGTGTCACCAGCCCGGCAGCAACGCCTCACCCTGGCTTACACACAGCCACGAGCATTTATGCTTCACTGTACCACATTTACACCACAACTTGTAACCCTGTTTATACATATCTGGATGATGAACAGGCTGTGCCTCCGCTCCCTGCATCCTGCCCAAAGTTCAATATATTATTTGTGGCAGATCTCCAGCCAAGTCATCTCAGTTCATCCTTGCATGGGAAGAGTGAAGCTTATGAGCACAGGCTCTTCCACGTGCACGGAGCCAGAGCTCTGCGCAGGCGCACGCCTGGGAAGGAATTTTTTAAATATGAAACCTGATCCTTGCACTGAATTTGAAAGTGTTTGCCCTCAGACTGCTTGAAGCTACAAGCTGAATTCCTGGAAAGCGAAAAGGTTTTCAGTTCAAATCCCATCATTTCAGATTTTCACCCCTTATACAAGTTACAAGAATTTGAATTTTTTATATATACGGAAATAAACATAATTTATATATCTAGCGTATATATACATAGTATTCATATATATATTAGGTATTTTTATGTTACATACCTATTTTTAGATATATAAAAATAAAAGAGGCAGACAATTAATCCAAGTTCCCACCCTGCATTTACCAGCATAAATTAATTCCTTCGACTTCAATTTTCAATGGAAACGGAACCTTTGACCAAAATCACAACCGTTCAAGAAATACCTGAGTCATTCACGCTGCTGTTCCTCTTGGCATAGGCACTGCGGACCACCTGCTCGTACACCTGAGCTCCTATAGTTCGCATGTTTTCACGGATCATAATGCCCTGGGCTTGCATCATGAAGAGGTAGGTGTTCACTGCAAGGGAGGAAAAATAAAGGAATATTTCCATCGGCATCAGCTTTTGTAGGAAAGAGAAATCAGCATCTTTTGGAACCAATCCCAGCCTTCTGTTTGGTTTCAGTTCCTTCCTGCCAGGAGGATCCTTGGGTTGCACATGCCTTGGTTGCCCGACGGGAGCTGGGAAGGGCATGGAGTCAGGAAGCGGAGGCGTAAGGCACGTTTGGAAACCCGGCTGGTTAACAAGGGAACGTACCCAGCCAGACCTGACAACCAGGCTGTAACACAGCACTGCAGCTTAAACAACAGCACCTTTTGCTCCTTAATTAGGGAGGCTTAATTAGGAAATATCATTATAACAGGAAACCAAGCTGCGTGCCTGGAGAAGGGCAGTCGTTCCCAGGCTGCAGCACCCAGGGCTGACACTTGCTTGTCAGAGATACCCCAAAAGGCACCACAAAGAGTATCCCTGCACCAGGCTCCGAGCCCCTGGCACACCACACACCCTGGGGCAGGCAGCAGCACAAGCCCTGGGTCCCCAGGGCAGCCCCCAGCCAGGTTTCTTCCCCCTCTTCTTTCCTGCTGACCCCGTGCCCTGGCACAGCTCAGGCTGAGCCTGCTTAGGTTTCAGTTTAAGCTGACACCCTGCTGGCAGGGCCAGGCCCCAAAGCAAACAGCAGCAGGCACAGCCCTGCGTCACCAGCAGCTCCCATGGGGACGGCAGGATGGCCACCCACAGGGACAGCAGGATGGCCACCATGCATGCCACAGCACCCCTCAGCAGCATCACTGTGCCAGCCACAGCCCCTCGGTGAGGTTTTAGGGTTAACAATAAAATGGGGAGGAAAAAAAGAAAAATCTTGATTTGCACATAGGGAGGAGGGGCAACCTGGAAGGGCAATTCTGCACTAGTAATTTAAAAAAAACAGGTCAAAAGATACCACAGGAGGGATGACGAGGGCACTGGGCCGAGGAAACAACAGAGACCCTGCTCAGAGGAGGGCAGTGGCTGATGTAATGTCACCAGGAAACATCCATAACAGACAGGTCACTTCTACAGCAGGCATATCACAGCCTGGAACTGGTGCCAGTGCCAGGAATGCACAGTCACAGCTGGAGTCCCCGGGAACACAGATTAGATACGGCACCACAGGAGGCAGCACCGCCACCACAGAGTGAGGGTCCCCCACCCTGCCCAAGGGGACACACACTGCTGGACCTGCTCTCCCCTTCTGCACCCATCTGGCAGCTCTGGAAGGGGTGTCCAGATGTATCTCCCAATCCCAACTGTATTTTGGTTTTGCACAGTAAAGTATTTGAAAGGGGGACAGAGCCCCATGCCACACCCAGCTGCTGCCCATGCCCAGCCTGTCTTTGAGCCATGGGGAATCACCAGATATTCAGCAAGAAGGGGGTCAGCTGCATGAAGTGCTTGACAACTGTCTTTAAATATGATTTTAAATGTCCATGTCCAGCCCTTCACAGTGGGGCCAGCGATGGCACCTTAAGCCAGCAGTTACAGCAGCAAGGAGCAGGAAATGCCTCAGCCAAAGCTGCACCCAAAACCTCTCTGCTCACCCACCTGTTCTGGGGGCAGCTCTGCAACCCAGAGTGAACGCTGGGTCAGCTGGTGACAGCTATGACATCAACTTGTGCTCTGGTGCAGTTCCCTGTTTCAATGACAGCAAGAGGTACAGAGTGCTGCTCCTGCTCAGAACAACAGGGAATTTGCTCCAGCAGATGCCCAGTGATAAGGCTCAAGGAGAAACTGGCATTTTGATGTGGCACCACAGGCCAGAAACAAACATAGCTGATATTCCCCATGCAAAGCCTTACATCCAGTCCCAAATCCTTCACAAGCTCGCACTCATCTCCAGCTCAGAGCTCATCACAAAAACATCACCTCCCAGCACCAGCAGCCCAAAAACCAGGGTGCTAGTCAAGAGCCAGGCACAGCTTCTCTCCTTTGCACAGAGCAAAGGGTGGCTGAAGCCACTCAACTGAGATGCTTTATCAGGTTCAGGTTGCTGCTAAGGGAAGGGGGGCAGCAATCCTGCACCTTCTGCCTCGTGCAGAGCTGGAGTCAGCGGCAAGGCACAACTCGCTGATGCTGATCAAGTAATTTCACTTTTTACTTCATTATGCTTCAACTTGCTGGGTAGAGCAGAACCAGGTTTGGTGAAGCATGAAAGAACAAGAGAGACAAATCAGCATCCAATCCCTGGTTAATTTGAGGAAGAGGGAGGTTTGTCGGGTGCAGTGAAAGCGCCGTTTGTTCCCCTCCACGCCGGGCAGACGGAGCAGGGCCTTGCCACAGCCACATGACACGGCTCACTGGGTTGGGCTGCTCTGAGCTGCAGCAGGAATCCTGAGCAGGCTGTCACAGCAGCCACCATCCCAGGGGAGCATGGGCATGAACAACACCGGCTTTGTGTCAGGCAGCAGTTGCCTTTTCACATGTGAACCCCTTTAAGCAGGTGATTAAGGAGGTAACCGGACAGGGATGAGCTGTGCCATCAACATGCCACAAACCCAAGAGCCCCCCATAACCCCACCAGCCAGAGCTCCTTCTCCTACCCCTGAAACAAACTGGCTGCACAAGATAAGCTTCACAAACACCATGTTTATCGAGAACATGCAATTCATTCAGGTCAGAAAATCGGATTTAAAACACATTATTGCAAACATTTCACTCCCCGTGTGCACGTGGAGCTTAGATCAGCTCCACGGGGCTGCCATGTCCAGGGCTGGGTCTGCACCAACATTTGGGAATTCCTGTATGGAGCTCAAACCTCACCCCTCCTCTATTTACTGCACTTCTAATGAGCAAATTGGCCATGTTTTAAATTTACTAAGGCTGACCTGGTTGACCCTAGAGAGCCCTGGGCCGCTGTACCAAGAGCCATTTCCCAGAGCCACCACCAGCAGGGATGGAGATGCTGATCACCCCTGAGCATCGGCTCCTGCAGACACAGGCTTGCAATGCACTGGGCCTGGACTGTGGCTCAGGCAGAAAGCTGTGTTGTGAGATACTGCTAATCTAATCACACAGGATGATCTCCAAAATTACACTGGCCTTCTGCCTTTCTTCCCTTTGAGCATGCAGCACTTCAGAGCACGTACACAGAGCGATAACAGCCCAGCTACAGCCACGGGACAAGGACAGGAGAGTGATGGGAGAGGTGAGATGGCCCTTTGACTATCAATTTCCAGCAGACCCTCACTGCCCACACAGAAAATGAGCAAAACTTAAGAATCCATTTGCCCAAATGACTGCCTTGAGATTATTCTTGTCGACTCATTAAAGGACAAATCAACTCCACTGTGATTTAAACACATGGAAACCACAACAGCTTGTCAGCAACTACAGCAGAGGCACACAGCTGCACCCCAGGGCTATGGACCACTTGCAATGCTGCACCCCAGCTCCCCTGCTCACAAGCAACAGGGAGGGCAAGTGCTCACCCCAAGCCAGGAGTGGATGCAACAACTTCAGCCTGGGAGGTTAAGTCCAATTATATAAATGAGTGCTGAAATCTTCCTGTAATCATTTCTCTGTTAGTATTTTCGGAGCACTTCTAATCAAGAAACAGCTGACTCTCTCATGGAAAATTAGTTTTGTCATGATGATATGTACTAGAAGAGGCAACAGAGTAATTTGCAGCTTGGGAGTTGATTTGGAAGAGGACTGAGTGTGATCCATGCCGGCTACAGACACAGGAAAGGGACAGTCCTGACACATCTCGCTCCTGACCCTGACACGCTTCCGTCACCTGCGGAAAGGACCTTCCTCCAGCAGCCCCTGGCAGGGGGGATGGCAGGGTATCCTGAGCCCCATGCTGGGAGGGACAGTCACTGGGGCTGGGGTCAGGAAGAGGGGCCGGGTGGCTCACAGCAGCCCTGCATGCCTGCAGCAGTATCAGCACCCAGCACGGCAGCCAGGCTTTCCTGAGGAAGGAGCAGGTCTTCCTCTGCTTTGAGATTTACAGCTTTCTGTCACATTCAGCAGTTTTCCTGGTTCATTAGTCCACCCACGCTGCAGAAGCACAGAGGGGCTGTTTGAGTTTATCGTGGTCTCACAGCCATGTGCAGCCTTCTCCCGCTGGCAGCCAGAGCCCAGTCCCAGCAAGGGCAACCCCTGCCAGCCCCCAGAGCCCCCATTTCAACCAACACAGTCACAAAACAGTGCCCAGCTAGAGAAACTGTCCCTGAACACTCAGCCAGACTCTCGGAGTGGGCATGACAAGCCAGCAGAGCTTGTAGGACACCTCATGTGGGAGGTGTGGCACAGACTCGGGAGGGGCGATGGTCCCGCAGGCAGCAGGGATGGGTGCCCAGGTCACCCCAGCACCCTGCCAGGGCGGGGAGATCCTGCCCACTGCAGACACCTCCCGCGGGGCCCAGAGACTGTGAAACCAGCAGAGTCATGTCTACGTTAAGCCTTTTGCTAAGCTCTCCCAGCAGATCCCCAGCATCAATCCAGCTCCATTAGCATTAGCAATACAAAGGGGTTTAATCAAACTAAGCCTCTAAGGCACAGATAGACAGTTAGGATAGTCTTAACTCATAAATAACCCAACTAGGAATGTAGCAGCATCCCAGTGCTAATACACCCTGAGACCTCTGTCTCTATTAGCTTTCCAGTGGCACCGTATTCCCCAGATGTGCCGAGTGCCAGAACAATTAAATAAGAGGTTCCTATTAGTTTTAGAGAATTTAATATTAATGCCATCACTGTTACTTAGCCCTTCGCCTCTAAATAGCACAGGAAGGAATAATTTGATACATTAAATGGTTTAAGAATTAACAGTGCAGCAGCAGCATTGAGCTGGTAATTACAAACCACTTGTGCCCAAAATTGGCAAGCTGGCAGCCTGCACGTGCACGGAGCAAATGGGAAGATGGGAGGCTGCAGTGACACTCGGTCAAAACCTCAATATGGGGAATTTGCATCTAAACTGTCTTAGAGAAAAGTGACCCTCAGCAAGGGGAGGAGAGTCCATATAATTCTAATAGAGCCTAAATTTTATTGTACACATTTAGGGTGGCAACTTTCATTTGCAATCCCCACAGCTGGCTGAGCTAAGGTTTGTGCCACTCACTTTGAAGAGCACTGCACTGATTTTGGGATATCCAGCAAGAGGAGCATGACATGCTCTGCCATACATGGGAAAACTCAGACAGCCAAGGGAACTCACGTAGCATCTACAGAATCAAAGCACCCATGGAAGGAGCTCTGCACCCTGACAGCAGGCAGGGCTGGTGGTGGGATTGAGCCCCACGTCACCCAGGCACAGTCACACCCACGGGGACAGTGGGCAGCCCAGCTCCATGCAGGTGAGAAACCCAGGACAGTTTACCAGCAATAACACCAAGGATGGCTGCAGGATCACACAGGGCTTTGCAAATCCCAAGAGCAGCTGAACTCCTGGGCTCTGCTGCAATTCCTTTTTCAAGGAAGGGCGTAGTGACACATGTAGGCTGGAGCACAGACCATAACAAGCATTTGCCCAAGTTAAATATTACCCTTCCTTGAGAGATTCAGGCTCTCCTACTTTAATTGTCGTTCAGGAGATGCGATTGCACATGACTGCATCTCCTGTTTGCTCTCCGGCCCTCTTTCACAGCCATGGGCAGCTCTCCCCATCTCCAGCCAGCCTGCCCTCCCCATCCCGCTCCCTTCGCCAGGGTCAGCTCAAACCCTTCGAAGGAGAAGCAGAACATCAGCTGCCAGCAGATTTCTGTGCACGCAGAGCACAAACACGCAGCACTCGCTAGGCACTTGTGGGCACCGAGCAGCGAAATGCGCAATCAAAGGCTCTTCAGCAGCAGTGACACGGACACCGACCTCCGGGCTGGCAGCACCGGCTGCTGCTGCCACAGCAAACATTTACACTTCCAAACATTTACAGTTCGGTGCTTGTTCCTTTGGTTCATTAGGAGACAAAGCAGTGGGAATTCCTGCATCCTGGACACCATCGCAAAAGCGTCAGGAATCCCGATGCCTGAGCCCAGTGCTCATGTAGGAGCAGGATGAACAAACAGAGGGAGAGCTTCGCTCAAGAAAAATAATAAAAAAGAATTAAGTGAATGCTTGGGCAAGCAAGGGAGAGGCAGATACTCCCCAGCGCTGTCCTTGAAGCAGGAGGGCAGGGAAGGACATGGGTTGCTTGGGACAGCTCCTCATCTCTCAGGCCGTGGGAATTGGCACGGCTGCAGCAGAGGAAGGAAATCCTCTACTGCAGGCAGCCCCCACCACCAACCTGGGCATCCTACTCAAACAGGCAGTCGTAGGACATGCAGGAAAAAGGGGACACATGGGGTGGTACTGCCCAGGAAAGGAGTTTTCACCAGCTGAAGCAATCTAGAATACAGCCAGACCAGAGAACAGGAGGCAGGTGGGATTTGGATTTAAAATTTCTATATACATCACACACCAGGTAACTAGATTTCAAAATCACTGATTTGTTAGTTTTCCAAATTAGGAGATTAACTATACCCATTGGAGATTATGAAATGGTCAAGATAAAAACAACTTAAGAGGCATGGATTTACTGACTCAGTTCACACACTGCAAACTGCACTATCTGGAGTTTTAACGCCCCGACTTTCATAGAGAAAAAGAGAACAGGTTCTGTTGTTTAGGCTATTCCCCCCCCCCAAAAAAAAAAAAACAAAGACCTGATTTTTCAAGCATGTTTTACAAGTTCAGCATGGCTGAACAAAAAGGGTTATCACATGTACAGCCTCATGTCTGCTGCAACAGAGCTGTTCCAAAGGATGGGGGGGGGGTCCAAGAGGCTGTTCCAGGTCAGTGCTTTGCCTCTCACACCAGGCTGGACCATCCCAGTTAACTCGGGTGAGGCAGCACGGCTGCCCAGCTGGCAGAAATGCAGGGCAGGGTTTGTGGTTGCAGCATCAGGACAGCAGTCATTCTTTGCTCAATTCAGCAAGACCCACGGCACATCTTCCACTGCCATTTATGGCTAAAGCATGGTCCAGCATGTCCTATTTACATCTTGTCTCCAAAAAAAAAATAATTACCACGGGAAAGCCCTGCTCCCAGCCTGGTTTGCCCACGGGTCCCAGGGGACCTGCTTCTTGCCATGGGAATGGCGGAACCTAAGACAGGGCTGGCCTAAGCTGAGCCACTGGCTGTCCCTGTGCCTCCAACCTCGGCAGGGTAGGAAGCACTCTGGGGACACACCAGGGCCACCCCAGGGCAGGTGCAGAGTGCCACCCTCCGCCCATGCCCAGGCATCCACCCTGGGCATACACAGGCACCACGGTGACTGCCCTGATCAGCAGGACAACAGGAACTGCAGGCTCTCTTCTGACCTGAGCCTGGGCATTCCCACTCCTCACTGAGGCCCAGAGCCAGGTAACACACTGCAATATCACAGCTAGTGAGAATAAAGCATCCCACAGCTGCTTCTGCCCTGTCAGTATAAAGGCTGATTTGCAGCAAGCACAGTTTGCACCATGGAAACTGCAAGTAAGGAGAGATCCCTCTGTAGCAATACCCCAAGACTGTCCCTGTTGTGGTTCCTTCTCCATACATTGCCAGGCCCTGGGAAAGCAGCCATACCAGCAGCCAGGGAAGGACCAGCCACAGCCCCACCTCCACACTATGGATCTGCCTGGCTTGTCAGCCCTTTCAACTCCTAAAAAATTCTCCAAGCTGGAATTCTTCAATCACATGGGATTATTGTTGTCCAAGATTTTCAAAGGCAGCAGCTCGGAGCTCCCTGCCAAGGGTACTCTCACCATGCAGCTCCATTTAAGACCCACAGCAGCTTGGCCTCCACAGTCAGATTACAGAGTTGTTCTTGTCTGCAATAATTAAAGGCTGCACTGCGAACGGTCCCTCCAGCTGCTGTGTTTTATTAGAACAGAAAAGCTATCAGAGAGAGGGTGCAACTTTGAACTTCCAACACACAGGCCATTACCTATGGGATTTTGTAAGAACTCTGATGTCCTAAGACATTTATTAGCTTTGTTGGGAACTATGTAGCCTTGGAATATCTAACATTTTTTATATGATTTTCTTCTGCCCGACAAACAAACTGGTAATGCAGCTGCTGTAAATAAATTAACTGACTCCATTATCAGCACAGGGAATGACTTCATTAAAAACAAATCATCCCTGTATCTATGAACTTATCTAATACCTGAGACTGCCTATCAAATCACAGCCTGTGTGACGCCTTCCTATGTGTCAGCAGAAAAAGCAATGGCTTGAGTCTGTTTGGCACGCCTTGAACAGGGGAAGAGAAAAAGCCCTTCCTTCCCTCACCCCCCAGACCTGTCCCTTTGGGGACCAGACCCTGGGGCTCAGCACACACAGACCCCTTTGCAGGGACAGCAGGGCAGTGCTGTGCCTCCTGGCTTCCCTCCAGCACTGCCCTCCTCTCCTGCCTCTGCTGACTCGTCCCTCCTGTCCTGATATGGCCAACATTTACCAAGTATGTCCATGCTGGTGCCAGGCACAGGAAAACCCTAAACCTTATCATGGGAAGGGGGACTAAAGTGCCCTGGCATCAGAAAGCAGATTCGCACCGCCCTGTACACAGCACCATGCTCAGAGCTGTGCCTAAGCACTGCCATTAAGTTACACATTAATCCCAGATAAGCAGCCACAAGGCTATTGAGCCAGCAAGCTCAGCAAGGGATCAGCCTGTCCGAAGCCCCAAGCTGTAACCAGGGTTCAGGATCCACCCCAGGAGGACAGGACATTGTTGACTGCAAGGGACAAGAAGCTTGTGGCCCCCAGACTCCCAACCCACAGGCTCCGTTGGGTTTATACAAACAGGAGAAAGACCTGATGCAAGTTTGGAGGCTGCCCGTGAGCAGGCTGTCGGGATGGGGTGCTGGGCACCCAGCCCAGCTGCTCCCAGCTGCCTGGGGCACAAGGTGCCCTGTATGTCCCACCGTGGGCAGGAACAGCCATCGCTGCCTTCTCCTGCCTCGTGCCACCAGCCCTCTGGCTCTGCAATTGCCTGAGGGCATCCAAGCCAAAGTTCTTCCCTATCACCCCCTCACAGCCCTGGGGAGGGATGAGCACACACAGGGGCACATCAGGGAACAGCAAACATCCCCTCAACTCTGTCCCACTCCCCCACAGAAACACCTTTAAGCTCCTCTCACACAACAGCAACTCGAGTTTAAGACTTAGAGTTGAGTGTCTGCTGAGGGATCTGACCACTCGTTCATCAATATGACCAATGGGGCAGAGGGGGGAAAAATAATAAACCAATCAATTCCAGCCTGTCTGCGGCCAGAAGTCAAGCTCTGCAAACACGAGTCAGACATTCAGCTACCTTGGAAAAGATAAACACGTTGGGAACAGGAGGCCAGTGCTCCCAGATCAAGCAGCCAGAGGGGCTGGGCAGGCAGTGAAGGAAGGACTCCTCCGGGCCCAGAACAGCCCCATGGGGAAGGAGCTGGTTGGGGCTGGTGTTCCACAGACCCTGCTCACATTACCCCTCCAACCCACTGGGCATGGCACCAGTCCACAGAGATGCAGCAGACCACCCTCCTCCTCTTCCTCCCAGCCAAAGCACCAGCCATTCCTTCCATGCTGGATAACGGGATTTTAGACTACACCAATTTATCCACTCAAGTTACCCAATTTGTCCAGGTTGTGTTTGCTTCCCTAAGGTATTACAGCTAAAGACCATCCTCCTCTTTGCCCCTGTTCCCCACACAGCCGAGCCCTTGGCAGCCCTATAAATGCCATGTCACTCTCCAGCAGCATTCCATAACGTGAGGATTTGTGACCCACTCCCCAGCCAGGCTGGACACCTCATGTGCAGCTGCTGGGGGAGGGCAGCACAGGGAAAAGGGTTGGTGTCAGCACCCTCCGTGAGCCCTGCTTTGCCATCAGCTTTCTGCAGTGCAGCAGCAAACCAGACAATCACCATGTTGACTGGCAGTTTTTCTATTTTAATTAGGTGAAAGCAGGGTTAACTACGAGCGCCCTGAAGCTGGGGCAGCCCCCACCCCCCTTCTCACCACAGCTCCCTCCATCTGCTGTTGCCCTATGGCCCTTCCCAGCCTGATGCACAGAACAACCAGCCCTGGAGCTGCTTAAGAGGGTCAGGTACCAGCAGAGACCCTGCTGCTGCAGCCTAGAAACTGTCAGACCATTTGGCACAGCCCAAGACACCGAAAAGCCAGGCTGACAGGATGATTGCATGTTAGCAAGCCTGCCCAGGCCTCTGAAACACAAAGGGATGCTTGACCAATCCTTGCCTGTAATTACACATACAAGTTAGGGCAGGAAGATGCATAATGGGTCTGAGCTGGAGGAGAACTGAGGCAGTGCCTCATTTGCAGGTTTGATTAGCAATAAATTAAACATGGAACACTTTACACCCGGCTGTCACACAAGATGCTCTGCCAGCTCTGCACCAGGGCTCAGGCTACATCCAGGAGAGAAAGGGCAGCCAGGGCAAGGGACCCCCACGCCCACGGCACAGGCAGGACATGGCTGAGTATGTCCCTGCATTTGCTCAGGGTTATTCCTGCTGCAGCATGTGCTGAGGCAAAGACACAAGAAGGCCTGAGAGTCAGAGGGGAGAGGTGTTTGCAAAGCCCCAGTGCTGCTGTGGGCAAAGAGGAAGAAGCAGTGATGCTGTGGGGAACACCTGCTGCTGCCTGAGAAGAGTCTGGTTCACCTCAAAGCAGAAGCTGCCTGTCTGTCTCCTCCAGCTGAGCCTTTTGGTTGGGGTATTTTCTGCTCTACAACAGGCAGTGCCGACTGTCACGTTCACCAAGCATGAGAGCCATGAGCTGTGGTTGCCCTCCTTGCATCAAACAGTAGCGAGACAGAGGCTGGTTCCTGGAATAAACCTCTCTTTTTAAGAAAGAGAAAAGGTGTTTTGAATAACCAGTGTATTTTGAACAGCTTGCTTGGCTGGGACATCTTGCTGCATGCAGGTGAAGCAGTGCAGAGCATGCTCCCAGATCAGACATGGGGACAGGGCACCCAAGAGTACCAACACATCTCTCGAGGTAAAAACCCCAACCTTTGCAGGAAAGAGACACCACAACACCTTGGACAATGCCCTTGCCCTGCCACTTCAGGTAGACCTTGACAAGCACAACAGCTCTTAACTGGAAAGTCATTTTAAACTTGCCTCCATACCTGTCTGTAGTGACAGTTCCTGACCGTGGGCTCCCCCTGCACAGCAGAGGCTGCAGCAAGGAGCGAGTACCTCTGGGCTGGCAGCAGCAAGGAGCATCCTCTGCTCTGTTCCTCCACAACCAGTACCAGCTCCTGCACCATCAGGGTCCCAGGCAATGCTGCAGTGGGGACTAGGACAAGGGGAGATGAGACCCTTGTGAGCTCCAGCACTGGTGGCACCCACTGCAGGGGGTGCAGGGCTCTCTGTGAAAGCATTGGAGAATGTGGTCTCTGTTGCAGAGCCATACAAGCTCCCTCCAGAGTCACAGCTGCTTTTCTAGAAGGTGGAAGCTGGACTGCCAAATGCCAGAGCATCTCCCTTACCTGTCAGCAAGGAGCTTTATGTATCTAGAAACATGCTTTCAAACTGAAAACTAGAAAAAGGAAGCCTTCTCCCACAAGTCCTCTGAGATGGTCAGTGACTGACAACATTCACACGCTTCTACCTCCCCATCGCCTCAGACTTCTCCTGTCTGGTTTTGCATTTGGGCACTGCTGCAGTGAAACCTGCCTGCTGAACTTCCCTCCTCAGCTTCTTCGAAAGCAAACCTTGCCACACAGGCACACGGCTGAGGAATATTCCCACTCAATAGCTGGTCTCCCGGCTGGCATTTTCAAGGGCTTTGATCCGTGCCAAATAAGGCAATCAGCTTAGCCCTTGATTAAATACATAGCATAATCCACCTAAATCTTGTTAGCCGAGAAGCAAGTTGCTCGTCTCACTAGTTGTGGGTGGCACTGTGTGTCACTGCCGGGCAAGCAGGGCTGCTGCAATATGAAGGTGCCCCTCGGGGCAGGCAGCAGCACTGGGGCAGCTGGTGACCCCAGTGAGGCTGCTCCAGCAAGGCCATATGGATTCAAGGCCCAGAAGTTCATGGGATCCTTCTGCAAAGCTTCCCCTGTAACAGACAAAAGCCACTCACAGGAGGAGTCTGCTCCCTCCCCAGGCCAGGGCACTGGGCACCCAACAGCCAGCAAAGCCTTAAAAAAATCCAGGACAAGAGAAATCCCTGATCCTGAGCGAGGGAGCCAGGCTGCAGTATGGAAAGAGGATGCACTGCAGCTCTGGGAGAATTTCACACCACAGCAGCTTCCCCTTCCTCAGAAGGAATGAATCAGTAGCCCAGGACTGTAGAGCCTCAGCAGAACGGGCTGGTACTGAGTGGGAAGCACACCATGACAAGGGCAACCATTCCCACTGCGAGACAGGCCAGAGCCCAGTCTGAGCAAGATGCAGCTGTGCAGCAGGGTCAGCCTCACACACACCCCGCGCTCCCAGCAGCTGAGAAAAGCAGGGAAAAGCAGCACCATTTCCCTCCCAGCCCTGGACCTCTCTCCACTCCTCTGCATTCCCCACATGTGCTCCTGCCATCCCCAACAGTGGGACATGGGGAACGAGGCAGTTTGAGAAGTCTGGGAAAAGGAAACCCTTCTTCACCAGGTTGAGTCCTGCTCCTCTCCTGCTTGGCTTTGGGATAAAATTTACAGGTGAGTCTTTCAAAGCCCAAAGAGGCAGAACATTGAGCAAGGGAAGACTATGAAGATGCTGTTTCCCAGCACTGAGGCTGTGTGTCCCCACTCCCCACCAGTGAGTACCCCAACAGCTTCCACCCAAAGCTATGCTTTGGGAGAGACAGGAGAGATCTGCTCCTGAGGTTACAGTGCAGGTATTACTGAAGTCATTAGAAGACAAATTCTCTGAAAAGTGATATTGCTGCCTACTTCCCTCTGGGTTTCAGACCCAGTAGGTGGGGACCAGCTCTGCAGGGAGGTGATCCACTGGGGGCTTATCCCAACCCAGAGGCAGGAGCCCTACAAACCTCTGTTCCATGCTGCATTAGCAACTCCAAGGCTTCCTGCAGCAGCCAGGCATATTTCAACAGCTACTGGAAGGATTTTAAGTTAATTTAACCACATTAACACATTATGGGGCTTCTGTCATCCCAATTACCCTAAAAAGCCCAGGTACAGATCTCGAGGGGAGTACAGGGAGGAGGAAAAAAATTATTTAAAAATTAGTAATGAGGGGGGAAAAAAAAAGTCTTGGGCACAATCCCAAAGCACAGTCTCAGGCAGACCTGGAAAAAATTTCACAGGATTTCAAACCAAAAGAAAGCAGCCAACAGAGGCAATATCTGCTTTCACCAAACGCTAGCCAGGAAGGCTGAGCAGAGCTCAGCTCACCAGTCACCAGCTGGCACAGCAGGAATCGGACTTTTGGCACTGGGATCCTCTCCCCCAGCCGGGCAAGGGAACGAGCTGCCCGCAGAGGAGCAGGGATGATAAATGACAGCAGTTGAGTACTGCAGGGGCATTTCACCGCTTCAGAGGTTGCTGCTATAACAATCTTCTCTGACTCAGCAACTGAAAGGGACGCTGGGAAGGAAGCACCATAAAAAAAAAAAGTCATGCATTATTAATATGGACTCTGGCAGCAAGACATGAGTTGGAAAAACACTGAGGGGGAAAAAAAAAAAATTACTGCAGAATAAAAGCGAGCTGCACGTGTGGAAGCATTTCACACTCCTGCGGGAGCTGCTGCGGCCGAGGACCACCCTGTGCCCCTCCAGGTGGCCCAGCTCCAAGGAAACCCCCCATTTGCCAACAGGAACGTGATCTCCACTGCCTCCTCCCTCGATGCAGGTTGCTGCAGCCCTATGCAGAAACCACCACGTGCCCTGGGCACAGCCCGCACTAGTTTCCAGCTGCAGCAGCTCTGGGCTTTCCTGCCGCGGCACACAGCCATTCCAGCAGGTTTATTTACCTGTGGTCCGGGCATCACCTGCTGACTCCCTGCAGCTTCCCCCCTTTGCATCCCAGCCCACAGCCCCGTGGCCCTGCCCCGGCCCCGCCGCCGGGCGTTCCAGCTGGAGCAGCCGCTGCAGGAGGTGCCCAGGGCTCTGAGCCACAGCCCGCAGCCTCTGCCAGCGCCCGCTGACGCAGAGGGCACGGAGGCAGGGACTGAAACGCCTTCCTTTTCCTGCCAGGTAGGGAGGGGAAAAAACATCAGTTCGCACTTGACTACCTGGAGCACTGCAGTGTTTGCTTTCCTCTCCTATTCTGAATGGTTTGCACAGGCTTTTTTAGAGGCGCTTTATAAACATTAGTATTCATGTAGCTGCCTAGTCCACTTTGAATCCAAAATCCCAACCTGCTGCTATGGGGAGACATCATAAATTAAGAACACGTGCTCCTGTATCACAGGCATCCCACAGCCCTCACAGCCTGTCCTCCTTGGGCATCACACAGCCCTCACCAGCTTGTCCTCCATGGGCATCCCACAGCCCTCACTAGCCTGTCCTCCATGGGCATTCCACAGCCCTCACCAGCTTGTCCTCCATGGGCATCCCACAGCCCTCACTAGCCTGTCCTCCATGGGCATTCCACAGCCCTCACCAGCTTGTCCTCCATGGGCATCCCACAGCCCTCACCAGCTTGTCCTCCATGGGCATCCCACAGCCCTCACCAGCTTGTCCTCCATGGGCATCCCACAGCCCTCACCAGCTTGTCCTCCATGGGCATCCCACAGCCCTCACCAGCTTGTCCTCCATGGGCATCCCACAGCCCTCACCAGCTTGTCCTCCATGGGCATCCCACAGCCCTCACTAGCCTGTCCTCCATGGGCATCCCACAGCCCTCACAGCCTGTCCTCCATGGGCATCCCACAGCCCTCACCAGCTTGTCCTCTGTGGGCATCCCACAGCCCTCACAGCCTGTCCCCTTGGTGCAGGGAACCCCCCGAGCCCCACACAGGAGCCTTTTGGCAGCATATGAGCACAGTTAAAGTTTCAGCACACTTGGTCCCCAGCCTCTCCAAAGCAAAGGAGGAGGCCAACACAGCACCAGGTTTCAAGAGGTTCCTTTGATTTGTTTGTATGGCAATAGCATTCAATACAACCAATCAATTATTTTCCCCGTAAAATTCCCTAGACATGCAAACAAACACTGCCTGTACTGGTTATACCACAGCCCAACCCACAGCAGTGCAGTGGGGCTTTGCCTGTATTTGCTTTCTTTCATGACATGTCCAGTGGCATCCTCCATAAGAAATATTTCTCGACCTTTACCTTTTGGATTAGAAAGGCACAGCGAGGGAACAGTTTTACAGGTGCTGTCTCACACACAGCCCAAGCACCACCCAGGCACACGCCTGCTCATCGGGGCAGGGACGCAGCAGGTTTAACAGCATGAGCTCCCACTGAGCAGGGAAACTGAGGCACGACACAGAGAAAAAATCCACATCCCCTGGAAGCAGCCTCTTCCCTGCTGCATGGGCCAGGGGACAGAGATGGGCACCCCAGCCTGCATCCCCTGTGCTGCAAGGGTGCCTGGCCAGCACCCCAACAGCATCTTCAGAGGGGCCCCAGGACAAAAACCCTGTTCAGGGCAAGGGCTCTGGAGAGGTTTGTTTAGTCTGGGGATGTCACACACAACCACAGACTTGCAAAGGGCAGAACCCATTGGTTTTGCACCTCAAACAAAACCCTAGAAAAATGACCTTTAGTAAGTCACACACAATGTGGCCACACTTTCAGCTAAAGCCCCAGGAAGCAAGCACTGACCCATCTCGCCTCGCCCATGTAGTCAGGAGCTCAAACTGAGCTTCTCATACCCCTGGAGTAGTATTTACATGCTTTGGGAAAACACAGTATCAAATAAGGTGCACCGAAGCTTGTGGCTTTATACAAAACACCCATAAGTCACTATGGAGCACATAGTGCTCCCCATGGATCCCCCAAACCTGCCTCCCCCCAGGACCCTCCTTCACTTTAGCAAGACCAGTAAGGCCCAGAAAATTCCTTTTGTAATGAAAAAAGAGGCCCACAGCCCTGCCTGTCACACTCCATACCACTTCTGCACCCACAAGGATGCTTCCCACCAGGACAAGGACTACACGTGCTGTCCTGCTGTCACCCCTGGGACCCTTCCAAGCAGCAGATGAGGATGGCCAAGGGCACTTCTCCTGCCGGGCACTGACATCACCCTCAGCTTTCCAGTCCACCTTTCCTTTCAAAATAAGAGCAGCTCCAGGGTAATGCTGAAAGCCCTGGTGGTTTTACTGTTACCTATTTCACATTCTCCAAAAAATAACCCCAAATCAGAAATTTTTGAGAGATGTTGGCGGGTGTGATTTTGCATTTCAGCAGCATAGTCCACTGTATATTTTCTGCTCCATCTCTCCAAACAGGGCTAATCCCCACGGTATTTAGAGCCAGTGCTAGAAAACCTTCAAACACACATTAACCACCCTAATGCACCCGTGTTCAAAATGCTGCCAGCCAAAGCCACAGCCAGAACAGTCTGAATGCAATGGAGAAGGAAAAGCCTGTATGGAAATAAACTTTACTAAAATAACCCTGCAAAGGTTTTGTCAAAGTAAACACACATTTTATTGTGACAATGATGCTTTAAAAATAAAACTGTTCGGGGAAAGCTTTTCTCACTCTCTACAGCTGCGTATCAGCTTCCCTTCCAGATCAGTCGCCCCTTGCTGCTGCCACAGGGAGAGCAGAGGGCTCTGCATGGCCCTACCTGGCCAACAGCATATTGACCACGCCATCACCACTGGCTGAGGGTCACCAGTGCGACCCTGGTGAGGTTCCCCAGAAGTTTCAATAAAATTAAGTATTTAAAGACTCCACGTGCTTGGATATTAAATCCACCAACTGTAACAGCATTTAAAAAGGATCAAGTGCAAATGTACAGCTCCCCACACTGCTCATCTCCATTCCCTGCAGTGGTCCCTAGGGGGTTCATCGGCCCCTGCAGAGCAGATGCTGCCTGAGTTTAATGCAATTAATGAGTCCACCTGGAAGAGAGGCAGAGGATCAGCTCGGGAAACAAAGCAGCAGTGTCACAGCCCTTATCTCCATCAGTCAGGAGCCACCTGAAGTGGCTGAGTGCCTGCTGAGGCCCTGGCCTTCCACAGGCTCCCAAACCCATGAAGACCATGTCTCCTGGGCTGACAGCACTGATGGTTTTGCTTTAAAATCTGCTCTGCTACAGCTCATTGAAGTTTTGAAGCATTCCATTTGCAGTAATGAACCAATACCTGGAAGCTTTTGTGTCTGCTGATCAGCTTCCACAAGCCAGGCTTACAGAGATAGAGAGATGAAACATGAACTCTTCACATACTCCCTGCAGTTGCAACACCCTGCCAGCCACCAGCAAAATAACCCAAACCAGATGTGCCTGACAGACAGCACAGGTGCTTACAGGCAAAGAAAACCCAGTAATTCACCTGCCCTCAAAGAAGCCTTGTAATTTGTTAGCCTTGAGCAAGAGGTGGTCTCCAAACAATGTTCTGCATCACCAGTACCTAGGATGCACTGGCACAGGAGTAGCTGGGTGGAATGGGGCTGCTCTCCCGCCCAGATGTGCCTTGTAGGAGCCTCAGTGCTGGAAGAACATGGTGCTGCCAAAGGAGTGATTTCCCACAGCTGCCACCAGTCTCCTTCCACTGGCAGCACAGGCAATTCGGAGCTGAAGTTCTTGAATCAAGGAGCATTTGAGGGTTTCTTACTACCCCCAGTCACTGTCAGATCTGATGACTGCAATATCCTCCATGGGATATGCTGTGGAATTGGGCTGTTCCTTCCTAAGGTTGTGAAACTCTGCCTGGCAGACCTTTCAGGGAGAGGAGGGGGAAAGAGGGCAGCACTGCCGGTGTTTCATAGTAAAACACACACTCCCTTGAGCTGCAGGGGGAAGACCTAGAGATGAAAGCCAGGGCTATGACAGCACAAACCTCATTTCGTTATTCTGAGCTGCACCTTCACCTTCTGTCCCTGCTCAGGTAGTGTCCAGGCACCCAACAAGCTGCTGGCAAACCTGAACGGGCACACCAGTGTGATCCTTGGACAAGCTAGGCACCAGCACCCCACCATGGCCAGTGTTCCCTGCCCCTCCCTCAGGTCTCTCCTGCCCTCCTCTCCACCAGCACTGACTCTAACGAGGCTCCTTCTGCCCACATTCCCCCAGAAGTGCACAGAAGGCAAAAATCAGCAGCAACCTCACTCTCACACCTGACTGCCTCAATCCCCTCACCCAGACTCACCAGCCCCAGCTCCATGTCCCCACAGTGCCATCCCCCTGTCTGGGACCAACACTTCCTCTGTTCCTCACCATCACGAGCAACCCAACCACTTTCCCATCCCATGGTCCCTCCATCGGGGACAAGCAAAATCTTTTGCCATTAATCCCCCCCAGAACTCCTCTGTGCTAGGATCTGCCAGGCTGATGCATCAAATAACTGCACTGGATCAGCCACCTCTGGCCATATAACATTCTACCAAAGACCAAAAGGGACAAAGGAGATATACCAAGGCAGCTGTTGGTCCCCACAGTGCTGCTCTGCTGGTCACCAGCACACAGCGTGACAGAAGAGTGCTTCAAAGCACTCCTGCCTATCAAAATCAAGTTCTTGCATCACAAATGTAATTCAGGGCAAATGGTGCTACCTCATGCCCTGTATGACTGGTCGGGAACAACTCTTGATAAGTTTTGAGGAAGTAAAGCCAGACTGAATTACAGCTCTCTCACAAAGGTAACAATCTTTCACCCAATAATTTAAATTCTCTGCATTATTTTCCTGCACCAGATCCAACCAAGTACTGCTCCTGTGCAAACCTAAGTAAAAAAAAAAAATTAAATAAAGAGGCTCCAACATCTGGAGACAACAAGGGAAAAGCCAAGAGCACCAGGGAAAGCCCCCACCCGCCCTCTCCCCCAGGACCCAGTCCAAGGTCTGAGAAATTCCTACTGTTGCAGAAGAGTTTTCAGTATGAAACAGCAACTTGCAGTGCAAGCAGCTTGAAAAAGCATTTCTGCCTTCAACTGCAGGAGGACTTCCCTTGATTTCCTAGGCCCTGTTCAAAAAGCATAAAACCATATACTTTTAGGAGAACCATATGAGCCACCACTACATGAAAACAGGACAGGCAGGGACTGAGCCCAGCTCCCAGGAGGGCCCACAACCCCATGAATGAATTCAGAGGCAGAAACTAGGACTAAACAGAAACAGTTTCTCAAGGTGTTTCACCTCCAAGTCAGCACACTCTTGGCACCTGCATTATCCTTGCTCCAAGAGTGGGGTCTGGGCATGGACAGAGTAACTCTGGCAAGCCCATTTCTGCACATCCCTTCTGGAGAAGGCAAGAGGCACAAAGGGCACCTGGTCCCAGGAGGGCAAGAGCCTCAGTACCAAGAACAAGCCCCGCAAAAAAACCTGCGAGGTGCCCACTGGCCTCCAGAACAGGACAAAACTGTTCACCTGGTGCCAAGCTCTGCTCATTCCAAGGATGAGGCCAGTGGGATTTCTCGCAGCGGAAGCCCAGCCAGCTGCTCACAGGACCTCAGCAGGAGCACAAGCAACCTCCCCACCAGCACAAACATCGCTGTGTACCTGCTGCCTCGCAGTGGGACCCGTGTGGATAGGAGAGCATCTCCTGGAGCCTCCAGACGCTGCATCCCCACCAGCCCTGCCGTGCCTCGCCCCGGCTCGCCCCCAGCTCACCGCCAGCAGAACAATCGGCCGCCTCATCCCGCACACAATGGCCACGATGAGACAGGCCCACATAATCACCCCATGGCAGGGACAAGAGCCAGGGAGCGCCAGGGAACAGTGTTGAATACAAGGAGAGCCTGCTGTATCTGTGCCATCAGCTGGGTCCCTGGCAATCCACCTCCCGAGGTGGCTGCAGGAGCCCAGGGATTCAATTGTCAGGGTGGCGTGTGGGGAGGACAGACGGGTATTGGATGGGAGTGCTGGGAAGGAGGCAGCACTGGCTGTTTACATTGGATCACTCTGCGCAAACTTGAGGCCACAAGAACATTTCAGTTCTGTAGGAGGAAACCTTGGTGAAGGACAGAAACAAGGAGCTACCCTAGGCATCACATAAACCCAGGCACGACACAAACATAAGCCCCAAAAGCCCTGGATTCCCTGCAGGGACCAAGTGTGGCTATTTGCTGACAGTAAACATGAATTTGTTCCTGCATTTCCGTCTGCAGCAGACTGCTGGGTTACCTGGGCTGTGAGGAGCCACATACCAGCATCAGTCAGGTGGCAGGCACCCCAGAACCCAGGATGGGCTCCCTTCTCCACCTCCAAAGGGCACCAGGAGCAGTTATCCAGCTTTTCCAGCCGGCAAGCATGCCAGCTCCACACCAATGCGCTGAGACAGCACCCAGAAGTGCAACTGTCCCAGTTTTCTCCTGGCACTGGCGCACAACTGCTCAAACACAACACGCCTCAGCAATGCCGATGAAATTTTCCCCCTCAGATGTGGGGTTTGGGGACAGGCTCCCACCCATGGTGACAGCACACCCTGCCAAGGGGATGCTGTCCTGCCATGGGGCTGTTCACAGCCCAGAGGGCTGATGCTGCCCGGACAGGGCAGGGTGGCTCCAGCTGCTGACCCCCACGAGCAGAGTTGGCTGAAGCAGACCCTTCCCAGCAGCTCGTGGCACTGGGCAGACAAAAGCTCTTCCAGCCATTCCAGGCTCCGGCTGGTTCAAGCTCACTTACAGCTTTAGGTCCCGTTTATTTGGATTTTATTCTTTTCAAATGAGGTACAATCAAGGAACGGATGAATCACTCTCCTGCCCCTGGTTTAGCCAATGAAATGCAAGTTCTTCTTCAGCCACTTCCCCAGCACGCCCTGCAAGGGATGATCTCTGGGCAGAGGCTTCCCCAGGCCCCTCAGTGGCCACAGAAAACCAGCCCAGCCCCACCCTGGTGCCCCAAGGTGGCAGCGGGCAGGACAAAGGCCCCAGAACACCCCAGTGACAGCATCTGTCCATCACCCCACACACCAACCATTCATTGAAATCCCCAGTCTGCTCAAGTCCTATCTCACTTGCTCTTCTTCCAAGCTTTTCCTCACCACTCTGGCCTGAAAACGAACTCCCTCCAAGTGCTGGGAGGATCAGCCCAGCCATGCTGGGAATACTGGGCTGGGTTTTCATGATGAAACATTTTTGGCTGAAAGAGGAAGAAAAAAAAAAAAAAAGGAAGCAGTTCTTCTGTCACCTGATGAGTAGATGACTCAGAACATCACTGACATCCATGGGTGAGTGGGGACAGGGACCACTGACACCTCTCTGCCTCCTCTTCGGGCATCACAGGTAGCAAGAACATTGGGTGGGATGTGACCATATTATCTGATGTCTTCACAGGGAAAGGCCTATGTGCATAGAGCTGGTTTTAAACAGTATTTTATACCCTACAGCAACTCCAGCATCTCTAGGACTGGTGACCATGCAGAAGCAGCATAAGATGAATCAGAACACTCTAAAAAAGGAACAAAACCATCCTTACAAGAGAAGTTTCTTTCTTAAACTGTACAGCTATTCCAGCTGGGCCTGGGGAAGCCCATCCACAGCCATGCTGTGAGTGTAGAAGACATTCCCTGTGCTTACCCTGTAAAGGGCTGCTGGAGGCATTGGATGAAAGGGCCGCCAGCCCCACGGCAGCACATGAGTGGGATGAGCCAGGCTGTGCTTACAGAGGGAGCAGCTGCACCTCCCATTAACACCAGTGTGAAACTCTTCCAACAGATGCAAGAGGGTGGCCCGGCAGCCCCGGCCAGCCTGTGGGACAGTGGCCAGGAGCTTGGGGGACAGCAAAGCCCTGGGCCACCATGGCGAGGCCCACCAGGCAGAGGTTGTGCCCAGGTCACAGGCCCCATGAGCTGGGCTTCACACACCAGCCAACCCCTACTCAGCCCTGGGAAAGGCTCCCAAAGCCCAGTGGCAGCCACGGGACACTATCTGTAAATAAAAACCCGCAGAAGTCACCTTGAAAATACACAGAGGTCTCCTTGGGATGTCCAAGCTAGGAATGGCACGAGCAATACCAATGACATTTCAAGGAGAAACTCACAATTCCTTTGGAAAGGACTGTTTCTATAGAAATAAATTGTTGCCAAAGTTTGGTTGAGGGCCAAACCGCGAGCCTTGGCTCCTTACAGAAATCAGTTACAATGTATGAAAGGAACAGATGCTTTCCGAGCACAAGTCTTCCTATACCTCATGGGAGATGGACACACAGCCCCACCAGCACCGGGTGCTGGCCATATTGATAAACGGCTTCTCGAGACCCCACGAAGCTATGACAGGGAACGTAGGAACGGGTACACTTTGCCTTCTGAAACACACACTTCTCACCTTCCCACTTGACAAAAAGAGTAGGATTTCCGCCAGGGAGCACGTTCAGACCACAAGCATTTGGACAACACTCCACTTCTTCAAAACAAACTCTGGGGCGGGCGGGCAGCGCGCTCGCAGCCCCCCGCCCGGCCCCGCCAGCCCGGGAGCGCCGCGGGGAGCGCGGCCGGCCGGCATCCCGCACGCCGGGGGACCCGCACCGGCCGGGGGCCACCGCGGGACGCCGCTGCCCAGCCGGCAGCCGGGGCTTCCGCGGAAGACGCAGCCGGTTGCGCCGGGCCCGGCCGCCCCTCGCCGGGATGCCGAACGGGCCCCGGGCCGGGCCGGGCCGCGGATTACTCAAGCGTTTACAGGCGGCAGACGGTGTGTCCGTGCCCGTGCCCGCGCCCCCCGCCCCGGGCCCGGCCCGCCGCTTAACCGATATTGCCCGGCGCCACATAGACGAAGTAGAGCGAAGGAGAGGAGAGCGGAAGAGGCAGGAAGAGCGCGGCCAGCAGCGAAAGCGCCGGGCAGCAGCCGCCAGGCGCCGCGGAGGGCCGAAACGGGGCCACCGCATGGCCGGATGCGGCGCCGCCGCCCCCTGCTGCCGCTGCCGCTGCCGCTCCCGCCGCTCACATGCGCCGAGGCCCGCGGGAGGCGCCGCGCCGGGGCCGCTCGGAGCCGCCGCCCGCGGCCGCGCCGCCGCGATTGGGAATGATGCCGCGGCGGCGGCGGAGCGTGGGAGGGCGAGCGGGCGGGCGGGCGCGCGCGGCGGGCGGGACCGCGCGGAAACCCCGCCGCACCGAGGGCGGCCTCGGCAAACCGCCCCGCCTCGCCCCGCGCACCGCCGGGGGACTGAGGGTGCCGGGCGGTGCATCGGGACAGCCGGCCGTGGTCCTGGGACACCCCCCGAGGGTCCTGAGGCACCCGGCAATGACATTAGGACACCCGGCCGTGGTCCTGGGGCGTCCCGCTGATGCTCTTGATATACCCAGCGATAGCCCCAAGACACTCAGCGATGGCTTAGGACACTCTGCCACGTTCCTGGAACACCCAACAACGGCCCCAAGATGCTCAGAAGTGGCTCAGGGCACCTGGCCACGGCCCCGGACACCCAGCCATGGCCCTGGGACATTCATCAATGGTGCAGGGCACCCAGCCATGGTCCTGGGACACCCAGTCGTGCACCTGGGACACGCAGCACCAGGAGAGCAAGGGCTGAACCCCCTGCCCCAGCCCACCAAGCAGCAGGGGTCTGTTTGGGCGAGTGCTGGGTGCCCCTGGACATTGTGCAGGAGGAGGCACAGCTGGAGAGGAGGTGATGGGCACAGATGGGTGGAAGGGAAGAGGGGGCGAAGGCATCACTGTCAGCACAATAATCAGCACGACCAGCAACCAGCAGCCCAGTCGGTTACGGAGTAATTAAGTAGTTTTGCACACATTTGTGGGCAGTTCCCCCATTTTGTGTAGGAGGAGTTGGAACGAGATGCGGAGATGCCTGAAAATGAAAATATGGGAGACCAGAAACACCATCCCCATCGAGGGAGCCAGAAGTAGCTTCAGAGCAGATGGGGCCCAGCCCAGTCCATAGAGCACTGTTTTTTGCCTCGTTTATGATTGCTGACTTTGCTCGGGGGAGGCCGGAGGGAGAGGTAATTCTTACTTCACAGCAGATAGTGCCGAGACAACCAAGCCCAGTCTCCAGGCAGGAAGGGAGGCTGTGGGCCAGGCACAGCCAGCTGCCTCCGCCCAGGGTGGGCAGCAAAGGCAGCAGTACCCTCAGGAATAATGGTCTTTGGGGTAGGAGGTGGGGACAGACCATCTGCCAGGATGTGTCTGGTGTGTGTCCCCCGGACTGCTCCCACATCCTGAGGATGAGCCTCTCCCCAGCAGGGAGCAAGGCATTGCTCAACCCAAACATTGGACCCTGCAACATGATGACTGCCTGGCTGGGGGCTGGGTGTTGTCCAGCGCCAGCCCCACGTCAGCCCAGGGCCAGACACTGGGATAAAGGATTCTCCAGGTATGGCTGTGTGTCACAATAATCCCAGGAAGGATTAGCCCCCCTTACAGCCTGGATGCAGTAAGAGCACATAAAGAAAACAGTTCCTGCATCTGACAAACAGGACACAAACACAAATCTGTGTTTCTGTTAGATACACAGATTCTCAGAGGAGGAAGGAGATAAAAATGAAGATTGAAAAAAAAAGAGCAGTTTTTAGCAGAAAAGTAGAAATCTCTCATTTAAAGGTAAGGCATTAATTTTCTTAATGTACTAAGGAGCGGAAGGATCTCGAGGGCAGAGGATCCTTAAGATTGAGGAAGCTGAGCAGGAAAGCAGGGATTTCCCTGGAGAGGCTGCATGAGCTGCATTAACTTCAGGAATGAGGAAACTGGTACTTGTTCTTGTTTTCCAGGATTGCCACTCCACCACCACCACCTTCATTGAAACAAATTAAATCCTGAGCCCTATGACTTTCTGGGAGCATACAGTACTGCAGCAGAACTGCATGGCCAAGTGGCAGCTGGATTTGCTGTTCACAAAATAGTGTTTAGCCAACTCCTAAAAGGATGCCTTGGGCAAGGAAACCCAAGAAGATTTCTTGCTTAGTTTATGATTTGTTTGATGCAGACATGGTCAAATGTGAGACATCGTCACAACCAATAATCTAACCTATAGAACGTATTTAATTAGCAATGACATTGCTGGAGGAGCCACCCAGAAACTGGCTCCTGGGCCCTGGGTGCCGCAATGGGGACTGTCACAGATGAGTGAAGTCAGGGAAGCCTTGGAGCCATGTGGGACATGCCTGCCCTGCTGCCCTGCTCTAACTCACCTCCTCTCTCTCTCTCTCCCAGGACTCCACTCAGCTCCAGTCAACCGACTTCACTTTGACCCTTTTATTTTGCTTGGTCTCTTCCCCTCTTTGCCCTCTTGCAATAAAATAAAATGAAGTTAAGCAGGAGGAGAGGTTTCAATGTCTCAGATCATTCCACATGGCCAAGTTAGGACTTGGGGTGGGAGCACTCCCAAGCAGGGCTGTTGCAGGGAGTGTGCGGGTGGCTCGTGCCTGGGGAGCCCTGGCACTGCCCCATCACCTTCCTCTACCTGCCACGCTCCAGCCCTCCCAGCCCAGGGGGATGAGCGAAGTCCCACTTTCTTCAAAGTTTAAGGTATCAGTGGTGCCCAAGACACTTTAAGGAAGGCTTGTGTGAGCAGCTTTGCTGACAGCCTCAAGGGGAAGGCAAGGTCTGTAGGTGCGTGGCCATGAGCAGGAATGGAGGGACAGGTCCTGCCAGTGCACCTACACTCCTGAGAAGGCATAGCTGCACCCTTAGAGCATGTCTCCACATAAAAGGCATTTTGCATCACTGGAGGGAGAGCTGTTTTGATGGCTCGGGGTGCCCCAGCTCGAGTGCGGTGCTTGGAGGGAGGGTACGGACGCTATTGCACCATGTGTAGTCTGGGGAGGTTGGAGCTGCACCCTCACAGTGGCACCAACACGGTTGCTCAAGTGCTGGGTGTGGGAGCCCAACGTGGCGCTCTCACTGCTCTCTCCTGATGAACACTGGCCATGGCCGGGCTGGGCAGAGTGGGGCAGGCCAGATCCTGCACCCAGCCACGGAATGGCCTGGGACAGCAGGGCCAAGGAGCAAAGCCATCCGCCTGGGAAGTGCCCCAAGGTCTTGGACCTTGGATGGGCAGTGCCACATGCTGCCAAGGGCCACAGAGAGACATAGGGTTGGGGAGCACTGCCTGGCAGGGTCAGCAGCAGACCCTTAGAGGAGATGACCCCAGAGCAGGTAAAAGGGCTGGCACACAATCCTGTGGTTTGGAATTTGAAACAGTCATTAAAGGGCTGTTCCACTTTAACTGCCCATCTCTTACTGTTGCTTTCCACAGAGACTGCACGTGGACTATCTCACCTAGGCAGATAATCTGTGTTATGCCTGTTCAGTGAAGGACAGGTTGCAGCAAGGATGTCACAGCCCTCACCAGCTTTGCAGTCTTTGTCATGGACTCTGCAGCTTCTGATACCTTCAGCCCCAATGGTAGAGACTTTCCAGAATAGACTTCATCCTGTGATTAGGAAAATGGCTCCATTTATAAAGGTGAGGACAAGCAGCATCGCACCGTGTCAGCCCTCCAGCTGCTCAGCAATGCTGCTTGCTTTGGCTCTTCCCTGGAGTTTCTCCTGCCAGATGGTTTGTGAGCGAAGTGGGAACCTGAGCTGTGTCACTCAGAGACAGACGGAGACTTGGGATGGACTGGATGCTGACCAGTTTTCGGCCTTGCAAAAGCAACGTGCCCCCTCTGTGTTTCACTAAATGTCTCTTTGTAACATGGGGCTTGCTCCAGCTCTATTTAAAGGCAACACAGTGTCATCCCAGGCTCTGAGCAGGAGCAGGACACAGAGGATGCATGCACAGTAGGAATGTAAATATTTTTTACATGTACACCCACAGCCCCAGCGTGTGCAATAAATACTCAACGTATGCCATGTGCCAGATCAGAGACATAATTATTGATGCAGCAGGTTTTCAGAAAGACACAACAGGGTGTGTACTTAATTTGGCAATAAGAGCACACCTAAGAGGCCCTGGCATTTTCGGCTGGGTATTAGACCACTGCCACCCACGGGTGCAGCTATTTTAGCTCACATCGACGTGTCGGCAGTAACAGAAAGGAAACCAAAAGCAGGTGTTTGTTTTATTAGGATGGAACAACTCCACAGAACGCTGAAAGGTGTTCCTTGCACGCAGGAGTGCTGTAGACCAGTTCTCAGATTATGCCACCCACTACACTTTCTAACAAGGCTATTAGGGCTCTGATCTTAATAGCACCTATACGTGTGCCTAACCATAGGGATGACTCATTCTACCACAGTCAACAGATGTGTCATAGCTCCCAAAAGGAGGCACTATCCACAGAAATGATTTTGCAGAGCTCCATGTTCACTTGGAAGGTAGCTCTCATCAGAGAAACAGGCTAAAATGTTTATCTTCTCATGGCACATTGCAGAGATTCAAGTGATTTCGTTGCCTCTGCGTCAGCCCACCTCTGAAGGCTGATCATCTCTCCCAGACAAAGTGGACTTATGCAAAGACTCATAAAATGCCTTTGAGATCTAAATATTCAGTCAAGGGAATACATCAGGCCCTACTTTCCAAAATTTCCCAAGGAAGGAAATTTCAGCCAACAAGAGATAGAATTACCGTGTAATTCAGTGCAAGTCATTTATCCAGATTTTAAAATACCGCTTAACAAAGTCCCTCTCAAAAAGCTGTGACAATGGCTGGGGTAAAATACTGCCGAATAGCATAAGCTGTCCAAGAGTCAGAAAATAAACAGGCCATTTCCAGGACACCAGCAGGTCAAGAGAAGAATGCCAGAAAGCTCTCCACTGGGGCCAGCCTTGTTTGTGGGTGGGGTGGAAGAGTGCTGCGCTTCCCTGGTCTGTGAGGGACATCAGGCAAAACCAGATGAAAGGGCAGTGCAGGCAGAGGTGAAACCCTGCCTAACTCCTACTAGGGGGCAGGGATGGAAAAGAAACATCTGGACTCTTCAGACACACAGCCACATTTCAAAACTAACAGCAGAGGCAAGAAGGTGAGATGAAATTCTCCCTCTGTTGAAGCCACCTGACTTCTTGCCTTCACACCATGTAGAAATGTGACTGCCTTCCATAAATCCAGGGACAAGGACAACCAGGAACAAAAGAACGTTTCAGAAGAAATTACTTTCTATTAACTCATAATTATGTAATGCAAAATTAACTCACAAAGGCCAACAGCGTAATTGGATTCCCAAGTGGAGAAGATGGTTGCATGGTGAATAAGAACCTTCCACAGCCCCATTAAATATGGCATTTCAAATGCAGAATATAAATTCTTCTGCTGTGCAGCAAAATAATGCCCATTTCCTTCAATAGCTACAACCGAGGGGATTTTAACCATTTCCACTCAGTTGCTGACCAGTGCCAAACTGCCGAGGTGACCCTATGGAATGGCTCTGTTCTGAATCCCTCCTTACGCTCCCAGGCACACAGCAAAATCCTAATTAATTCTGTGAATATATTTGGATATGTTGCTGGAATAAAGTATGAAGCCTTCCAGCCATCCTAACCTTCTTCCCGGCTTGGATTTTGATTAACTGGAATAAATATTTAATTAGAAAGGCAAAGAGATGAACCTCTTGACCACCCAGGCACTGCCTCTGTAGTCATTGCCCTTTGATGTACAAGGAATGGGCTTGTAGGACTTTCTTAAAACATGTACAGCCTTTCATTTCTCTTAAAATCGTAGCAAGGTCAGGCTCTGTTTTGGGGTTTCTGGCTCAGAAGCCTCACAGAGAACATGGCACAGATTCCTGCTCCTCTTGGTCAGATGAGGGAGGGGAGGCTTGCCTTGCTCTCCACAGCCAACAGGAGCTTGGGCATTTGTTTTCCAGGTCCCCATATGACACATGTCCCCATGAAGACCACAGGATGGAAAGCTCTCCCTGCTGTCCCCCCTTGCCGTAGCGCTGCCGATTCCTGCAGCAGTCCCTGGGCAGCGCCCTCCTGGCTCAAGGTTTGCTGTGATGAGCTGTAACGCAGCCTGGAAAGAGCTGCTGGTCACGGCCATGCACACCTCCGTGGGAGCTGGGTACCGGGCAGGACCGTCCTCAGGGCGTTTTGCTCCCGTTAGAGCAGGGATGTGGTGCTGACACGAGCCGGGTGACACCGACACACGCTGTGTTTGGCTGCACGTCGGTGACGGCGCCAGGTGAGAGAGGTGCCCATCTCAGCCACGAATCGCTTTCCCCTCCCCTAACCTGCAGTCTGACAGAGCACTCGAATACCTGCTTAAAAGTCCCCGACCTCAGCAGGGGTTAGGCATGTGCTGAATCAAGGCTTAGGAAGCAGCTCAGCCCATGAGAGTGATCTGCTGGAACCAGCACCGCCGCCCTTCCAGATTCCCTCTCCTCTAGGCTTAATTACTGTCTGCTTTTGGCACTGGCACCATTTGTGCCGTGTGCTTTCACTTTCCCCTGAAGGAACATTTGCACCTTTACTATATTTATTTTATTCTGAGGAAATCCTGATGATTTCCTTTCATGCTTGATTTTGATCCTGTTTGCAGTGGGACTCCTGCTGTCGCTCTATAAATATCTGACTGTCAAATCTTTGCAGAAGCAAACGCAACTGAGAGCAGAGAAGGTGAAGTCAAGCTAAAGAGACCTTTACTAGCTCTAAAAACAGCTGCTGCTCTTGCTGCTGCGGCTGATTTATTCCTCATCTGGAGAACAACAGTTCAGAGCCCAGAATCGTTGCCTCCAATGATTTGTTTGGCTGTGCTGAAGTTTGGCGACGTGCTGTATAATGTTTTTTGCATGGAAGTGTCACTCTGAAGGAGGTTTAATTGCTTTAAATGTGGATGGTGATGAGAACACCTTGGAAAAGCTATTTGCATACATTTTCTCGAATGCCAAATGTGTAGCTTCCTCCATGCTCAGGCAGCCTGAGATTGCTTCCCTGCATTACTCGGATTCGCTGGGTGCTTCTGCAAAATTAACAACCAGAAATTCCCCAGCATGAAGGGAAAAGGGAAACTCAGGGTTTGAGTGTGTAACAGCCAAACCAGCAGGACTCTGAATCCGGGGCTGCAAACTCTACACACAGACTGCCCCTGGTCCCCAGCACTCAGGGCTCGATGCCGACACTGCCTGCAGGAGTCTGGAGTGGAGCAAGGGCAAGCGCTCAGCACTGCCTGCTCCTAGACATTGGCTTGACTTTACAGAGAGTAAATGAGTGATTGCAACAATACAAGGCCAGTGACAAAGACCTGAGCTGCCACCAAGGGCAGGGCACACACCTGCACCTCGCAGCACCTGCACCACCGCTCACAGCCTGTCTTCACAGCACTGATTCCAGAAAGTGCTCACCATAATCATCCCTCCGGTGACCTTCACGCAAGGAAGTGCCAGGAGGTGCCACACACAAATCCCTTGTCCTTCTTTCTCCACAGAATTCAAGGGCAAAGTGTCTCTCGAGTGTCCTCGGAGGTTACACAGCATCAGTCACAACAATCTGGTCTAAAGAGATCTTTACTCCGCCGCATATCTCACTCTGCAGGGCAGTTCATTTTTGTAATTACTTAACGCTTTGAAGCATCAGCTGTTGACATAAGTAGGACCCTGCCTATAGGAGTGAAATAGGTATTGATTTAATGCCCTCACTGCAAGGGATCATAGGGCATCTGGAAGTGACTTATTTTGTAACCACAGCCATCCCTGAAGATAAGCTTGCTGCCTGCCTGCATTTCCCCAGATACTTGCTCCTTTTCAGCCTAGATGTTGTACCTGGAGAGAAGAGAAGAGATATTTACAGCAGCCAGGGATGTGCAGGCTGGCTGGCAGCACTGTACAGCAACCCCAGCTGTGCTGCCACACAGCAAAAATCAGGAAGAACAGTGTTTTTTGGTCCATCACACAGTCCATGTGCTGCAAGACCAACACCTTCTGGAAGCATCAGGTTCATTGTGGAGGTGCTGTGCAGTTGTGTGTGTGCGTGTGATAGGCCAGCACCTTTCGGGCATGATGGATTTGCTGAGCATGTACAAACCATCTGCCCAGGAAAGCCACAAAGAAGGGCACCAGCCCCAGCCCCATGAACTGGATGGCAGCGGGTCTGTTTGCCCCCAGGGAAAGACAGCAGTCCTGTCAGGGTGGGCCCTGAGAGAGGCAGAGCATTTCCCGAGGGACACCATGTCCCTGGTGTGACAGGGTTTTTTGTGCCATCAGAACAGGAGCAGGGGCTGCAATCCACAATCAGGCTGACCCTGCTCTGGTATTTTCTCTGGGAACCTCAGGATCTCTGCCCAAGCCCACGCCAGGGGCTGCAGATGACAGGGTGGAGTAACCCTGGGATGTGGGGCAGGGCAGGAAAGGGAGAGCATCACCAGCTAGTACAGGAATGGTGGAAGCTGTGGCAAAGCAGAATATGATTCTCTAAACTGGAATTTAACCAAGACACCAGGGCTCCTATTTGCATGCTATCAACCATCTGAGTGACCACATGACACAACTGCAGCCAGAACTGTTCCAACTGAAAGTCAGGCTGAATTTTGTAAGAGCAAAAGTGGAAGTGATAGTTTCTTCATGTCTTGCTGTCACCCAATAAAGTAGTGTAATTCCGTGGAATTTAAGTGTCAGCCACACATCCCACCTCCCTGAAATACAGGCTATGGGGGGTCATTACAGGGTTTTACAGATGATACTGTGTGGTCTGTGACACAGAGGTAGCTGGCTGTGGTGACCTAATGGGTCTGCTGGCCCCAACTGCTGTGTCCCCACATGATTAGCACCTCAAGAGGTGCTCCCTGCACTACCAGCATGACAGCTGGTTTCAGCCAGGTTTGCAGAGTTTCTCTTCTTATGCAACATCCATTAGTTATTCACGACTGCAGTTTGCTAAGAACGGTGCCTAGTTACAACAACAAACCAGGCTTGGCTTTGCCACTGGCATACTTTTCTCAGATAAACCAAGAAAAAATTTTTACACTGTGCAGTTCATTGTACACAACCTGGAATTTAAGCTGTTTAGTTTGTAAGGGTATTTTAAACTAAACAAGCAGCTTTTTGTTAATGTTTTCCCTGGCGCTGCAGATTTCTGGGTTTAGAATAGCACAGATCACTTCGAGCCACCACCGCTTTGCTGGGATGGAGGGATGTGATGTTATACATCCCAGTCAGAACTCTGAGACCATGCAACTCTTTTTCAGGCAATGACCCTGAAATAATTGGAGTACCAGCCGAAGGCCTGACCCTCGGGCTTTTCCCTGGCTTTCAGAGCCTAGGGAGCTGCTGGTTACAGCTTCATCTCACCCCACAGCTGGGGACAGACACAGGCAGCAGCACTACAGCAATGGGCAAGGCACCCACTTCAATCCCTGTGCCACGGCTGGATGGATGTGGCAGAGAGGAGCAGCTGGATCTATCAGAAGAGTTATTGCAGGGGGGAAAGGAGGCTGGCAGAGCTGATCTCTTCTTGGGAAGAGAGGAGGATCCCAGCAGAATGGCCTTGCCAAGAAAGAAGTAATCCCCTTGCCCTTGGGTCTTGCTCTTTTCTCACCAGGCTCTCCTCCAGCTGCCGGACTGGGTCTGGCTGGGGTGGAGCGGAGTTTCTGCAGCAGGGCTGGTCGGGTGCTATGGTTTGCATTTCTGACTAAACCAACATTGATAACAACCCAGTGCTTTACCCACTGCTGAGCAGGGCTGGCACAGCATCAAGACCTTTTCTTTCTCCCACTCTGCCCCCGCAGCAAGGAGGCTGGGGAGGTGAGAGACTGGGGGGGACACACAGCTGACCTCCAGTGACCAGAGAGATATTCCACACCACAGGACATCACACTCAGCAATAAAAGCTCAGGGACAGGATAAGGAAATGGAGATATTCAAGGTTATGGTGTTTGTCTTCCCAAGTATCCCTTATGTGCTTTCCCAGAAACAGCTGAATGCCTGTCTGCTGATGGGAAGTGGTGACTGAATTCCTTATTTTGCTTTGCTTGCTTGTGCAGCTTTGCTTCACTCACTAAACTGCCTTCATCCCAGCCCACTAGTTTTTTCACGATTTTGCCCTTCTGATTCTCTCCCCCATCTGACTGGAGGGGAGTGAGCACCTGAGTAGGTGCTTAACAGCCCATCACAGCTAGACAGAGTTCCTCCCATTAGTTCTTTCGGTTTCTTTTTAATATATCCCCTCTTTCCTATGAGATAGTTACCACTCCTGCCAGCGTTACATCTCTGTTGTTGTTGCTTTTTCACTTTGCCTCTCTCAAATCTATACTTCTCCCCTTATCTCTGCTTCAGGCTGCAGGAACCACGGTCTGTTCCGGGCCAGACAGGCCACAGGGCCATGGGAAGGGATGTCCCTCTGTGTCCTATGGGGCCTGTGTGTTGTGTGTCAAAAGTGATTTGTGGAGTAGGTGTGAACAGGAGCTGTTCACAAAGCTTTATCAACAAAGCATTTTCTGTCCTGATGAGGGATTGCAGAGATAACAGAAGCAGCAGAACATTCTTTTAGGGAGACACTTCAGAGAATGCCCATAAAAACCACCAGCAGCAGCCTCTGACAGGAAGGAGAAGTGAGAGTGCGTGGTGTACCAGGCTGAGCAGGAGGCAGCACATTCAGGTGATTATTTTTCTCTCTGCTCTCACTTTGCTGGATACCTACATCATTTCAGTTGTGAAACTTTACTCTCCCAGCAGAGGCACCATGGACAGGGTAAAAGAGCCTCCCAAAACCTCAAAGTCCTACTGCTTGGATTCTCAGCAATCTGCTAAACAGCAGTGGGCAGAGATCTCTGGCTGGCTGCAGCAGGGCTGCTGAGCAGAGCTGGGACATCTGCGTGCACACTGGCGTTAAATCACACTTTGGGGTGCTCACCCCATGTGCTTCCCTGTGTCCCAGCTACCTTTGCCAGGCCATCCCATTACTGGCAAAGGGCAGAGAAGACTGGCATCTTTCTTGGAAGGGCCCTGTAAGGGCTCCTGCAAGGGCTGGCAGCTCTGGAGGCAGCTCGAGAGCAGACTGCTCACGTGAGCATGAGGCGACAAGTCCTGGGAGTGCCCAGCAGCTCCAGGCTACTGCCGTGAGCGAGAAATGCAGTTGTTTGTTCAGTTGTTCTCTTTTCCCATTGCCATGTGTTTGTAGACATGTCACAGCAGATGCACCTCACAACAGATACTTGGACTCATTTGGGGCTGGCACCAGTAAATGTAATCCAGCTAACCAAACACTGTTTATCAGAGTTGTCACAAAGATTTGTTAATTCCCTCTGACAAAAGGACTTTTGGGATGGTCTGTAATAAGGAAGGAGGAAGAACTTTCAATTTATATACCAACAACAATGTAATCCAGAGAATACCTAAACCCTGCCCTCAAGAAACAGGTATTCAGCACTTAAACTGGGGGATGGGGGAGGCCTGAACCAGCAATGCTAGTTGGAAATGAAGGATGGAACATCCCTTTAAAGAATAAAGTAGATTGACTTGAGGAAGACATTCAGGAAGAAATGGGAAAGGGGGGCACTTAGTCATCACAGCCTTCTCTCACCTAATTTCCTGAGCATGCAGAAGCACTCAGAGGCCACTGCTGGGAAGAAGACTCAGGGCCTGCAGGACCCACTGGCCTGGTGCAATGTGGCTGTATCCCTGGGGCTGGCAGAAGACATGGCTGTGGAGCTGCACCACAGAGCTCCAGCCCATCTGGCTGGTTGCCTGCAGTGGGTAGAAAGGGCAGGTAAGTAAGTGAGAGTCGTCTGTGCTGGTAAACAAACCAAAACCTCTTTACTGGGACACCAGGGTGAAAAAGTGGGAGCAGATTTCCCCAGTCTTTGCAGGTCTCGAGATAAAGTGTTGGTCAGAGGGCAGGTGGAGGGGACCACGTGAGATGCTTCCCAACTCACCCGTTGACTTGCTGTCTGTTTTGGGGCCATTTCTCCAGCCTCTCTCTTCCTCAGTTTAGGCATTTGTAAAATAGCAACTGCCTCCTGCCGAAGCCTGTCACTAAACATAGCCCATTTGTGCTGGGAGAGTCACGTTGTGAGACAGAAGGCCCATCACACACTGCTGTGAGAGGGGACTCGATGAGTCACGGCACAGCACCAGCTCTGAAATTCATGAAATGCCTGAATTCGCAGTCAAAAAAATTCACTGTTTAAAACCAAAAACAAGAGAGGACAATTCCTCTATGTCCTGTCTCTGGGGTAGCACCTCCTGGCCCCACCTGTCAGTGTCTGAACTATGCATCCAGCAGAGCCTGTCTGCTGGGAAGCCAGTGAGCTCTGTGGATGGGGACAGCCCCATGTGTCTGCCTACCTGGCAGAGCAGCTGCTGGTGCATGGCAGGGCACAAGCCAGCACGAACAAGCATCCCGTGCCAAAAATGAGGACATGGGGTTGGGGTCAGGAGAACTGCATTTCCCTGAAAAGCAAACAGGGGCAGAGAAGTTGGCTGTCACTTCTCAACAAGGTCCTCCTCGCCCCATCCCCACGTCCAAGGCAAGGGAGGAGCTCAGTCCCACCACTCACTAGCAGTGCCAGCAGGTGACATGACAGTGTCCTTGGGAACACTCCCTCCCAGTGCCCTTTGGGTCCCTGTTTCCGAGGGCTGATCCCATTTGCATGGCAGGTGAACCACAACCTTTGGTGCCTGGCTACAGTGGCACATCCTGCTGGGCACACAATGTGATTTCCGCTGTCACTGCTTCCTCCTGGATAAACTCCAGATTGAGCATGTCAAAACCAGACTAAACACGCAATGAAAAGCAAACAAACCAAGCATCCAATAGTTTCAAACAGAAGATACCAAAGCAACAGGAGAGACATTATCTGCTGAGAATTAGTGCCTGGAATTTGCCTGCCCATGTACTTGTTTATATTTATACATGCAAGTGTGTGTATATATATGTAGCCAGGCATATGCCTACTGCACGTAGCTAGAGAACAGGAGAATAAAATGCTATATATACTAAGGCACATTAAGAAGATAGAAAAACAAATCTATACAGTGAAGGGTTTAAAAAGAGTTTTCAGCATTTCATCAGTCAGCCTAAGAGAATCCTTCCCATCTGCCCCCAAGCAATAAAGCAAGCAAATTACACGCTGATGCTTTCCCTGCCTTCTTAGTGGCAGCTGAACCTTCGCCTCTGTAATACAGAAATGTCCTGAGTTTGATAACAAAGGTCATTCATCCTTCCTGTGACATTGCCATCAGTTCTCTCTGTCTCAGTCTCATACTGAGAGAAGGGAGTGGGAGAAGATGGTCCTTTTGCACAGAAGTCGTTCTCAGGCCGATGCGGCACTCACATCCCAGCCTGCCAAGATCTTCAAACGCTGTGATGGGACCAGTCCTGGGGGATGATGAAGTCCCCAGAAGGCAGGTCTTTTGTAAGCAATAACTGTCCTATTGGCACTTTGGTGCTGCAGCCATAGGCATTTCCTTCTCACATGCAGGTCACAGATACTGCCATTTTAAGGCCAGTGCTGATTTTGGTGTTCTTAATAGTGCTGATTTTGTCTTTGAAACCCCTTACTTATGGCCTGTACCATATTCCATGCCAGAATCAGGGTCTGGCTTCAGGTGAGTTTAGAGCTGAAACCTTCTCCACGCCCCAGGAAATATTTTATTTTACTATAAACCCAAGCTATAAAGGTGATTGATGTATTTAAACACTTGCAGGATAGTTCTGCAGTAAATCTAGGTGAAGCACTTCCAGCTTCCAGCCTCCTCCCACTGTCCACTGTGCCCTGCTGCAGGAGGCAGTTCAGTGTTTCAGACAGAATTGACTCAAGGGTGACTTCAACCTGCCTGAGATCACTGTGTTTGTAGATAATCTAAAAGGCAAACCCAAATGTCTCCAAGGCCAAAGACTGTCATAACAGCTAAACCAACTCCCTAGAGAAAATCTGGCATGCCCTTGCTCTTTAGAGCTGACAGCCTCCACTCCAAAGCGAGAACCAAGTCCTGGGCTGTAAATTAGCACCTTCCCCTACATTTCCAGCACAAGGTTACATCTGGTCACTTACTCATCTGTGCCTGCCCTCAGTGTTCTACATAGCTATCTATTTAGGCCGCTCTGTATAATTTAAGAATTAAAACTAAACACTATGTTACCTACAGCCACATCATCTTAGATGAGCTTAAACAACTGTGAAATTCCTGGGATCTATTAAAAGCAACATTCAGTGCATGCATTAATCAACAGATGCTCAGTAGCCGTGCATCAGAAAACCACAAGTGAGAAGCAGCCTGAACAGCCTCCTGCCAAAATGATTACTTTCTGTTGTGACCAAGTCCTTGAAAAACCCTCTGCACTGCGATGCCAGAGCGATTCTTGGCTCAGTGGTTACCTCAGTGGCAGTAAGACGGACTTGCCCCTTCTCACTGGCACCAACAGGTCAAACAAGCAGTGGTATTTCCTGC
Organism: Manacus vitellinus; assembly: GCF_001715985.3. Classification (NCBI taxonomy): domain Eukaryota; kingdom Metazoa; phylum Chordata; class Aves; order Passeriformes; family Pipridae; genus Manacus; species Manacus vitellinus. Next base: position 1,447,226 of record NW_021939960.1, read on the forward strand.
TGATGAGTCAGAGATGAGACATGAAAATCACCATCTCTTTGCACAGAACGTTTGAGACATTATAATTTGATATCACCTGTGGTTACTTCCCCCCCAGTGTGCTGCTCCGAGGGACAGCACTGTAACTCAGTAGGAAGGACACTGCACAGCAGCTGACCAGCTGCACCCCCTGCTTCCTGTGGCTTCCAGTTCTCACACACTCACTTGACTCAGCAGCCCTTGGTGCCTCTGATGCCCCCACCTTCAACAGGGCTCCCTGGGACCCTGGTCCTCCTTCTATCTTTTCCCTTTTCCTTTTCTTTTTTTTTTTCCCTTTGGATCCTGGCTTTTTTTTGTGAGGTTTGATCCCAGGATTGTGTTTCTCTACGTTCCCAGGCCTCTACTTTCCTGGCTCAAGTCTCCTTCCTTCCACATCCCTTCCTGAACCCTTCCCATGGCTCTCAAACTCTATCTGTGGCTCCCCTTTGGCCAGGGCCAGCAGGCACAGAGAGGAGAAGGTCACTCACATCCTGAAGAGTTACATCTGCAGTCATCCCTTTTCCGTCCCTCATGATTAAAAGCACATGACAGCTACAAGGCCAGTAAAACAAAAGTGTGGAGTTTCCTGATCATGCCAGTTGAAAGATTTAAGGAACAAAAACAACTCAAAAAATGAGGTCGAGGCCAAGGCCAAAACCAAAAAACCCCGAAACAAAACAAAAGCAAAGAGAAGGCAAACCAGTACAATTTTTGGCCTTCATTCTTACACCAGATGACCTGCTCCTCATGCCAAGCACAACTCGAGTGAATAGGAAAGAGAGTTTTAAGATTTTCCACGTTCTGCACCAGCCTGGTACAGAACTGAACATTGCTCTGGTGACAAAGGCAGGAGCCCATTGCCACAGGCGAAGTTCACAGGGGATTCCAGCCATGCCCTTTCCCCTGACCGACTCTGCTGCAATGGCTTTTCCACCATTGCCTGAGCAGATTTTAAGAAATCAAGAATAGATGTAGCTACTCCTTTTAACTCAGAGCAGCTATAAGGTGTGGAGGAGAGGGGCTACAGGGAGGAAGAGCCAGCTCCTGCAAGAGCTGTGCAGCAAAAGAGGCACCAGCTGTGAAGTGCAACAAGGGGGCTTCCAGCTGCTCAACAGGGGAAAAGTTCTTTGCCCTAAGAGTGGTGCAGCACGAGGACAGGTCTCCCAGAGCAGCTCCATCCATGGAGTGGGGACACTCCATCCTCAGAGATTTTCAAAATTTCTCTGGATAAGACCCTGAGCAACCTCCTCTGACTTTCAAGCTGGCCCTGCTGGGAGCAGAGGTTGGATTGGAGCTCTCCGGAGGTGCCTTTCAATGATTTTTTTTTTTCCTGATTCCTGTGAGGTCAGGATAAGGGCCAGTCAAGGACTGAGCTGCACAGCTGGGGAGCTTTTTCCTGTCCTGTGACCCAGAGCACGAGCCATACTGCACAGAGCCGAGAGGCCCCCCCATCCTTCTCTGCCACATTCCCACCCACTCTCCCTCGATCCCATTCAATATAACTTATTGCTTTTTCGTGGGGCTTCCCAGAAAAGCAAGGAAAACTGCCAAAAGTTATTATGAGCTAAAAAACACGCAAATTTGCAGAAGTATGATTTCTTTTAAGATATGTTCTCAATGGAAGCACTGATGATTCACCTTTTAGTGACCAACTACTTCCGGACATCCTTGGCAAACTCTGAATTTTAATTTTCACAGAAAAAAAGGAAGCAAGTATTCACAAGGAAATTTCCTGTGTTTCATCAGTTTAAGTTCTGGATCAAGCTTTATTATTTACAGATGAAGTGTTGTTCATAATCTCTGCTCCAGTATATGGTGAAAACTGAGATCAAAAAGCAGAAGTGTCCAAGTTTCTGATGTGTTGGAGGCTTGCAGTCCCTCAGTTTCCCTGTGGAGAAAGATGTGCACATCACTCTGGAAATCAGCATGCACCACCTTTCAAAGTCCAGCCTCACTTTTCACTGGCACCTGTGAACTCTAAGTGCCCCCCATGAGCTGAAACCATGCATTCTGTCCCAAACACTACTGGGATGGAGAAAACGAGTTAAAGCAGCTGGGGATTAGCAAACTGCAGATTGTTGGAAATTAGCTAGTGTGGAAAAAACCTCTTGGTCATAACTGTAGTAAGACTATCTAAGTAGGTCACAACAAAACCACATCAGATGATGAGAGAAAAGGAGGTGTAGGTTCAGCCTGTTGACAGGAAACCAGGCGCTCTCCAGCTCTGCCCTGTCTGTGACACAAAGATTAAAAAACAGCTGCTGCTCAAATCACTGCTTTTTAAAAGTCAGGCATGTTCTCACTTATTCGAGTGGCTTTCACTTTAAGTAAATGGATCACGAGTGTCAGCGTCTGCCGCAAGTCTAAAATTTCATTTTCATTAAGTTCATTGCTGATATTCTAGAGGGCCTTTAAAACGACCTGAGGTATTCAAATCAATATGTCTGTTTGTACAACCCCCCTTTTATTTTCTGAGCTAGTCAAACGAGAAATAAACAGAAATGCATGTGATGCTGTTATACGCTGTGTTTCCGTAGTCCCTGTCATCCCAGCTCCTCAAACTGGCACAGACTGGGTGTATGTATGCCCATGACTGGCTTCCTAAACTGGAAGGTGCTAATTAGCCTCATTTCCCAGGTAAAAACTGGTGCATGGGAGAGCTTAGAGACCCAAAGCACCACAGCAGCCTGTGCCAGGAGGGCGTTTGAACTTAGACCAGATAAAGCCAGTCTAAGCTTTATTTTAATTCACTGATCAAAATCGCTAATTAATTACTCCCTGATATTTTCATTCAAAAGCATTTTTATGAAAGTTTTGATGCTTTCTGATTCAGCTCAATGGTACGGGGGCTCATTTGACACTTTCTCCCTGCTGTAAGACCAGGCTCCCAGTGGGGCTGAGTGGTGAGAGCTGCGCGTGGACCAGCTGTGCCCTTACCCAGGAGAGGGTGAGGGGACAGATCTAACGGGTCTAATTTAAAAAATCAGGACCCATTTCCTGCTTTTAGGCACCACGGAGTGTGTTGGTGTGATGCTTCAGCACACCTTTGCAGACATTACACCTGTTTCCAGAGCACCCTCCGAAACGAGCCCGTGCCACCACGACCTCAGCCTGTCCTTAAACACACTGGGGTGAGTGGTGAGCTTGGGAGGTGGCACTGAGGGACAAAAGATGCTGCTGGGTGGTGGTGGCTGAAAGCAGGAGCCAGCAGACAACAGCAGCAGAAGGACAAGGTGCAGGGCCATGGTGAATGAGGGACAAGGTGCACTGGGGGGTGGCAGTTCTGGGGGACATGGTGACTGGTGGCGATGGCTGAGGGACAAGGAGCAATGGCAGCAGTGGCTGAGGGACAAGGAGCAATGGCAGCCCTGAGAGATGAGGAGCACTGGCAGCAGGGGCAGCAAGGGCAGCAATGGCAGCCCTGAGGGACAAGGAACAACGGCAGCTGGGGCAGCAGTGGCAGCTCTGAGGGATAAGGAGCACTGGCAGCAATGGCGGCCCTGAGGGACAAGGAGCAATGGCAGCCCTGGCAGCTCTGAGGAATAAGGAGCACTGGCAGCAGTGGCAGCAGTGGCAGCCCAGGCAGCACTGAGGGATAAGGAGCACTGGCAGCAGTGGCAGCACGCCAGCTCTGGCAGCACTGAGGGATAAGGAGGGCACTGGCCAGCAATGGGCGACGCCTGACGGAGGTGAGCGCTGCAGTCTCCGCCCTGCCGGCAGGGGGCGCCCCCCGCCCCGATCGCGGCGCAGCGGCGGGACCCTGGGACGTCTCCGGGGCGTGACGGGCCGCGTCGCTGTCAAGCGGTGACCGTCCTCTCCCCCGCTCGCGTCCCGCGGCATCCCCGGCGCCCACCATAGAGTTTGGCCGGAGGGTGGTCGCAGAGCGCCGCTGCGGGCGCGCCGTGAAAAAGTGGCGGCGCGCGGGTGCGGCGGGAGTAGGGCCGGCAGATGGCGAGTGAGTGCGGGAGCTGAGGGCGAGCGCGGGGATGGAGGCACGGCCGGGACGGGCCGGCGGGGAGACTTTCCTCAGCAGCAGCTTGCGGGGGGCGGTGAGTGGGCTCGGTGGCCCCGCGCGCGCCGAGAGCTCCAGGGCGGCGGGAGGAGCCGGTGGGTGCGGGCCCGCGGGCCCCGCGGTGGGATTGGTCTGACGGCGGGCTGTTCGTGCCCTGTGTCAGCTTTCATCGCTCCCGGGTGCGGTGCCGAGGGTTTGGTGTCTGCAGTGCGCGAGGCAACCCAGCGGTAATCAGCTCCGTTAACCTGACCTTGCAGTATTTGTGGCCGTAGACTGCTTTTAATAACTCTTAGCGAATTGGTCAGCAGCACAGATTAGGTGTGATCTGGTGGCTGGTTGGTCTGTGCATGTCCTCAGTAGGCTGAGTCTCTGTCGCGCTGCTCCCATCCACTATGATCACATCTTCTATTATCCTGACAGGTCTGCAAATGTCACCCATGAGGCCATCAATGCCACCCTCCACACTCTGCTGGCTGCTACGACCAAGCTGGTGGCACCCACACCTCCCAAGCCCATCCTGCCAGTCCAGACTGGAGTCCAAGCACAGCAAGAGGAGCAGTCTAGTGGCATGACGATTTTTTTTAGTCTTCTTGTTATAGGTGAATGATGAACTGAGAGTCTGTTAGTCTCTGTTAATGTGTTCTGTGCCTGAGGACAGAGGCCAACTCACAGGCATAGTAGTTTGGTTCTCTCTGTGCTGTGGGATACTGCACAGGGATTTGGGAAGTTTGGTGTGTAACTGCCTGACCCTCCCAACCCTGTGGAAGGCTGGGGACCATTGCAGATATTCTCACCATGGTCTCAAAGTGCAAACAACATGTTTTAATTGTCTTTACCTTCTTTACCAAGCACCTGGCACTGTTCATGTGTGGAACAGACATTGTCAGGATGGCCCGTGGTGTTGGGCAGAGTTTGAGAACTCTGGTAGGTGCACTGGTAGGTGTCAGTGTAACAACTCCTGCCCTCCTGAAGCCCCCAGAGCCAGTGGATGACACTCAGATTTACAAGCACAAGTACTCCATTTCAGTATCTGTTTTTGGGGGTCTTCTCAATTTCTCACACTTGTGCAGGGATGTGATGACAATGTGCAGAGTGTCATCACTGACACTTGTGCAGATAGAGTGGCATTTTGGGTGGCATGTGCTCACCAGACTTTTCTGTAATTCTGGGCTGTTGTCTTTCTTCAAGAGAATATAGTTGTCTCACCTTCTGCTTAGAGCAGTGCTGGAGCCAGAACTGTACTGATAACAGAACTCTCAGGAGGGTGAAAGGTTTGTCTGTTTTCCTTTCTGTGCTTGTGCTTGATTCCTCCAGAGCACTGAGAGACTTTGCTGGGGCAGACAGCCCCAGCACCATCTTCTGACTGGTGATTTTTCCAGTAGCAAATATAGGAAATAAAAGGTATAGAGTTGGCAGCAGTGTGCCAACTTCTGCAGGTCATTTAAGGTTAAAAAAAAAATTGTCTTCTAACTATTATTAAGGGCAGCAAAAAGTAGAAGGTTTCTGCTTACTTCTGAGGTACCTGTGTGTCTTCAGAGAGGGTTCCTCTGTTCCCAGAGCTCACTGACATACTGGATTTGAACAAAAGAAAGACCAAAGCAAAATGCAGTATTTCTGAGTATGTGTGTCTCATGGATTTTAAAAGGACCATTCATGGTAAAATTGCATTCCTGGGAATTACCAAACAAGCTGTGATTTTTTTTTTGGCAATGTTCCAGTCTGTATGCCAGTCTGATAACGTAATGGATCTTAAAAGCATCACCCTGGGGACAGGGGGGGTTCCCTGAACAAAGTAAAGCCAGTATGAAAGCTTATTGTTCATCATTATTCCCGTTCATAATCTCTCATTTAAGAGGGTTGGAAGGTGAACATGAATGTGTGGGGCCCCACTCTGGAAAGTGGCCTTTACGAATGTTCTGAAGTGGAACAGCCCCAGAAGCAGGTTGGTTCTGTGCTGTGTCAAAGCCAAGCCCCAGATGTAAAGTGCCTGAAGCTCCTGAGTTGATCTCCAACCCTGTGTTTCTATGGCTTGTTTGTGTGTTCAGATACCACTGTTAGAGTCACATCCCTGCTGTGCCACGTTCCTGTGATCCATGGCTTCCCTGCTGCTGTGGTGCTTTTACTTTCCCTTGAGGGACACTCAGGTGTCCCTCAGCCTGGCACAGCACTTGTGCCTGTCACTGTAGCCCTGACAGGTGCCTGGAGCATGTGATGTGCTGCCAGACACAAGCAGAGCAGTCAAACACAAGGAATGGAGACCAACAGCTCAGGAACATCCCAGGGTGCCTTAATATTTATGGTGGTGGGAGCTACTGCTGAGACTGTGGTGCTTTTTGGTTTATTGCCACAGCAAAGTCTACTAAATCATTGGGAGAAGTTTTGCTGTGTGTATTTTAGAAATACTACTTAAAAGTATATTTTATTCTCCTCTAACACATCTAAATCTACTTTTTTTCCCCTTCATAGCTATTTGCATCATATTGGTGCATTTACTGATAGAATACCGACTTCATTTTTTACCAGAGAGCGTGGCTGTTGTGTCTTTAGGTGAGTAACCATGACATTTTTATACTGGACTTGTGTTAATCCAGGGACTGTCAGTAGCCTGTGGTGGAGATAATGCTCTGTTGTGTGTTAACCATCACTAGAAAGATGCAGCAAACTGCATGCAGTGAAGAAAACAATGAATTCATAGAGTTGAATTCTTTGAAGAAATAAATGAGCATACAGGCAGAGACTGGCCCAGGAAAATGACACCCACAGGGATGTCACTACCTGGCATCTTCCTCTGATTTTGCATCCTTACTGTAGGAGATGTGCAGCATTCTCTGGCCACGAGGCTCCAGCCTTCCCTTTGAAGTGGTACATGTGTTTGTGTTAGTGTTAGAATTATGTTTCTGTGTGTGATTTTAATGTAGCTGGGGACTGCAACTATCCTGAAAACTTGCCTGGACTGCCAGATCCTTAACTATCCCAGCAGTACCATGGCAAGAGCTCTTCCTATGACTTGAGCTATAACAGGTTCTAATTTTGTTTGAATTAAATTTGGAGTATTCCTAAGCCTGTAGTTGTATGTTAGGGTAATTTCATGTGTTTGTATGCTATGCTCCTGATTTTGTGAATGAGGAGCAAATCAGGCCATATACATTTACCATTTTCTCTACATGCTGTCTAATGTTTGAAGAGCCTGTTCTAAGTATTCCCAGCAGCAGTTTTTCAGCTGTCTCTGACTTGTCTGCAAGATTCTGTGATATTTTTGCTTCTATTACTAGTGACACTTTCACTGACAGCTGTTCTAAAAATACCACAAGAAGACAAAGATGCTTAGTTATAATCCCAGTGTAGCTCAGAGGAGCATAGAACCAGTTGAGCAGGTAGATTTTTAACTTTCTCCTGGGCTTGGCTGGTGTCTTCTCTCATATTTTCCTGAGTGTGTTTTTACACAAGTTCTCAGTGGAAGGAAATGAGCTTTCTGGTGCTTGTCAGTAACTTATGCTTTCTGGGAAAAAGGGATCTTCTTGCATCTTGTGTGCTAGATTGAGAAAATCTTGGAGGTGTTACTCAGCAGAAAGAGAAGCATATTTTCTGGCAGCATAACTCCCTGCATTTGTAGATGACTGTATGTGGTGCAGACCACATCATGTTACATAGTAGAAGCTTTTGAAGATTCAAATGACATTCACTTGCAAGGCCCTATATGAGTTCCAGTGTTTCTGTGCAGCTGAAAAACAAACAGACCTGTAAGAAACCTGTCCTGGTGCTGGTGTGGATTTCCTGGGTGTTTTTATAGCAGCAGCATCCCTCAGACTTTCATGCTTTTATGCTTCTGTCCATGACATGGATCAGAGCTGCTGCAACTCACCCTGATTCATGTTGTCCTCCCCACAGAAACCGCCCAGCACCTGATTCACTATTGACACACTTCTCTCTCTCTCTCCCTCCTTATTTTATTGCCGTGGATGGGTGAGGTGTCTGGTGAATGTATCTCCCAGTGTCCTAAAAGGTTCCAAAAGGACATTGCTATCCCTTCAGTATCCGTCCTCTTTGTATACAAAAACCCAGGTGAAAGGTGTCAATTTGGCTTCAAATCAGGTTAGTTACCACGGCTATTAAATAGCTATTCTAAATTTAAGCATAATCCCCAATATAAAATTCAGCAGTGTATTGATTGCTCTTGCTGGCATAGTTTTGGATTCTCTTGGCTATCATTCTGTATATCCTGCCACAAGCCAGGTCCTGGGCAGTGCAGAGTGGAGGTACTGGGCCAGTCTGTGTCCCTGCTCCTGCTGAGCTATGCAGAGCAGCAGAGGCACAGACGTTCTCCTCTTTCTTTTTCTTCTTCTTGGCATCTCAGAAGCAGGAGAAGGATTTTAGCTGTTGGATTTAAGTGTTGGTGTGTCCTGCGCTCCTGTCAGTCCCAACCAAAGCTTGTTTATGAAACAGGGAGGTTTCTTCCTGGGTTTGTTGCTGCTGCTCAGGCTGGGTCAGCAGCTGCACCTGCTGTGTTCTCACCTAGAGGCCGTGCAGGAACTTGCCCGTGTGGGTTTTGGGGTGAGCCACAGCAGAGCTGCAGTCTGTCCCCCCAGCCAGGCGAGATGATACCAGCACATGCAGTTCCTGGAAGTCAGCAGGGTGTTATACCCGGGGCTTAGATTAACTCTTACAGACTTAACTTTCCAATTAGCTCCTTGACAAAACTGATCTGCCTGATTTAATAGAACCAGCTGATCAAAAACTGTGTTTGTTCACCTAGTAATAAAGGAAGAGTAAAGATGTATGGGACAGGTTTTAAGTCAGCATCAAACTTTGATTCTGCTGCCGTTAAACCTTCTTGTTGATGCATTATTTTGTGCAAGTCTCTCATGACTTTGCTTGACATAATCTTAGTACTGCTGGGTGTAATATGCAGGTAGAGGTCACTTCTGCTATGTAAAAGTGTAAGTTGTATTCAGGCCCGTCCTGTCCCCTTAACTCTGCTATTGCCCTCCATTGATATTGTTGTTATTTCATTTTTGATATCATGCAAGGACCTTTTTTGTCTGTGATGCTGTTAGAGTCATCTTGTGATTAACTCTTCCTTGAAAAAAGAGACTGAGCCAACCTTTAGCTTAAGCCTCGGGCTCAGGATAGGGGTGTTCAGCCTGTAGCCCACAGGCCTTGGGTGGCCTACTCAGGGCTCCAGTTACCCAGAGTCATGCTGGAGCCCTTCCACTTCAGAAGAAGTGAGTTAAGGGATTCTCTTTTAAATCCTGTCTAAACCTAGTTCTGTGTGAGGGCTCTCAATACTGAATCCCACCACAGTGAGCATCAGTTCAGGAAGTAACACACTTCCTGACATCCATGCCTTCAGGTGTATGGGCTCTGGGTCTTGTCATTTGGTTTTTCCCCACACAGACTTTTTGTTAAGTGATACAAGTACTGACTGTACCAGCTGAAGATAGTGTTGTTGCTCTGCAAAAATTAGGAATGTTCTAGGCCTTGGCTTCTGGCCCAGCTGCCATCCCAGGGTGGGAGGCCTAACTTAGTACTGAGACCCATGTTTGTGTGGCATGTGAGTGGCTGTGTCTGCGTTCTGTCCTTCAAGGAACAACAGACCTTTGATGTTCCTTCCTTAATGTTTTGCGCTTCCTTTCCATATAAACAATTTCATGGAACAATTATTTCTATCCTCAGGGACTGATGCCTTCACAGATTTTTTGTATGAAAGAAGGCTTAGGCCTCATGGCTTTGTGTGTGTGACACATCCATCAGGAGTAATCCATGTGATTCTATTTGTAAGACTCCTTTGTTAGCTGCAGCATGAGAGAATAAAGGCTCCTGAGGTACAGGAAAGTGTACTTAGAGCTTCTCAGCCACTTTTTACCTTTCATTTTGTGTATTTCTCTTCTACATCACAGTGTTTGACTGTGAAGTCTCCATTCTGTAAATAATAAAACACAGCTATGCAGAAACACAGATCTGGAATCTGACTAAAGACAAATTCCTCGTAACTACTTGAAAACATTTTAACAACAGTTTGTGAGTTATTTTCTTGACTTCCAGAAGAAACCTTTGTCTCACATCTTACACGTTTGAAGATTTATAGGAGGAAAGAGCATGATAACCTTTAACCATTGAGTTTGCAGCAGCCTTGATAAAATTCTTTTATAGTCAAATTAGTATTTCTACATGACTTAAAAGATGTGTAATTCATTTGGGAAATAGTTCTGACAGTGTCTCCACCCTGATCGGAATTTGTTACCAGAAAGTGCTGTGATTTCATTGAAACAAAATTCACTTCTTTGGAGAGGACTGATGTCATTTAAGCTGCTTTAACACTGCAAATAGCATTGAAGTGACATGAAGCACAGATGTCTAACTCATAACTTCCTGACTCTTCAGCAAGAAGGGTGGAATTGTATTTGAGTGCAGCTTAGATGAGAAGTGGTTTTGAGTAGTTAAGCCTGTTGTCTTTCTGCATCACTAAGCATCACACTCTCAGTATGAGTGTTTGGGTTGGGATATCCCAGGAGACAATCTGTTGTGTCAGGAAAAATCTGGAATTATGTAATGTATTGAAAACTGGGTATTTGGATATGGAAACCAAAACAACCTTGTGTTTTTGTGATTTAAAAGACTTGCTGCTTTATGGTTTGCCTTGTTTGCACTTTTAAAACTTAGAGAGCTGATAAACAGTGACGTGTTTTGTGGCTATTTCAGAATGTTTTCTCATTCTCTCCTAGGTATCCTTATGGGAGCTTTTATAAAAATCATAGAGGCTCAAAAGCTGGCCAACTGGAAGGTATAATTGAAACAATTAATTTTTAATTGTAGAACAATCCCTAAACGTTTAAAAAAGACTACTTGTAATAGTAGGATTTTTTAGAGTGTCTTGGCAGAAGCGTCTCCAAGAGGTGAAGTCTACAGTGAAACAAGGATTTTGCCTCCTACATTTTATCCATACTATCAAAGCAATGAACTGTCAGTTAAACAGCCACAAAATCAGCATTTTAAAATACTTTCTTATTTGTTAAATAAAATAATCTGACTGAGATCATGTATGTAGGAAAAAAGAAGAAAGCTCCAAATGTGGCTCTGATTTGAGCACTCATTCTGTTAACATGGTAAATACTGATCCCAGCTGATGAATTACATGGTGATTATCTGGGAAGTGTTGGGCACATCTTGGGAAGCACTGGGGAGCTGTGTCTGGTTTGCTCACATTATCAGCCAAGGTAAAAGGTCACAGATATCACATTATTATTTGCTTATTTAAGTTACTTTCACTGTAATCAAGTTTAGGTTTTAACAGAGGCTGCCATAATTTCAGATGTGAAATGTTCTAGTCAATAATAATTATGAACTTTATTAAATGGTTGTAAATTTACTAGATACTTTTTGTTTATCGGACATGGTTAAAAATAGAATATTTAACTGCTGGCTATGTCCTTGTACAAGGCAAAGCTTGGATCATATCCCTGCCCTAGGAACTTTGCAATGTAATTTCTAATGATCATGCCTTACTCAGTGTTTCCTCAAGTTCATCACTAAGACCTTTGTGTTTGCTGGTGGTTCTTGGCTACCACGGCTGATAATCACAGTCCTCGTGTTGTACTTTCCTGGTCTCTGCTTCCATGCACCACAAATGCAGTCCTTCCTTTCCATTGTTCTTGCCTCCTTGTCCAGCTCTAGTTTCAGGTACAGTTGCTCAGAGGGGTGAGAGTTTGTTCCAGTGCAGTTACTGTGCTGACAGAACCAGGCAGTGTCAGCCATCCATGCACGGAGCTGTGCGTGCAGAATCCTGGACTAGAGCATCTCAGTCTAAAGGATGAGTTTTGTTTTCTAAGCCCCCAAAATCCTTTAAGATGATTATCTGTGGTACAGGCAGGAACAAGACTTTAAAGAGATGAGGACCTCTGTTTTGAAAGCTGGGGTTTGAACAGGACAGTCCATCAGCTGTTTAACCTGGATTTAAACAAGTTAATCGGTGCTTGCAAAGGTGACAAGCTCTGCTGGGAGGCCAGGAGGGAGACAACAGGTGGGTAAAGAGAGAGGCCCACTCAGCTGGGAATAACTTGCTTTCTTTGCTTAGTCTGCCTGCAGAAAAACCAGTGTGCCAGGCTGGGGGTACAGCTCCATGAGCAGCATTAGCCAAGGGATGAAATAGGTGACAAAGAGTGAGGGCACCAAAAAATAGCATCTTGCCTCATCCTGGATGCCGTTTATATCACTGTGATGGCAAAAAGGAACCATCAAGAATAGCACCATTGAATTTCAGACAGAAACTGTGTTTGCTGAGAAGAGTCCAGCCTCAGGCTCCTCCCAGTGGTGTGAGCCTGGTCTCCTGCAGGTGCACTGAGGTGATGGTGTGATGAGCTTTCCTTGGTCCCAGTTAACCTGTTCTGTTCAAACAGTGTCCAAGAGGTCACTGTTCCTTGGCAGTCCGTACAGATTTCGAGACTGTGAGATAAAATGGGAATACTTTTTGTGGAAACAGAAAGACTTTTCGTTTGCCATAAATAACCCGTTTTCTCTGTGGTTTATTTGGATGCAGTAATTTAAAATAAGTAAATCCTAGATTTCTGTCACTAGGTTGAAAAAGAACAATAGAAGTAGCAGCCCTGGAATAGCTTACTGCTCTTCAGTCTTTTACTTTGTGATAGGGAGGGAGAAAGATTAATGCCATTTTCATTTTCCAACATATTTTTTAATAATTTACCTTTTGGAAGATTTGGTATTATTTCAATAATGATGATGATATCATTGACATTATGATTCATTTTTGTTTTTCAGGAAGAAGAAATGTTTCGTCCAAATATGTTTTTTCTGCTTTTGCTTCCACCTATTATATTTGAATCTGGATATTCACTGCACAAGGTCAGCCCCTGCCAGAAACTCATTTTGCATGCTGAGGTTTTGTTTAGAACACGTTCTGCTTTTAGTTATCTTCATGAAGTTTAGGATAATTGCATTAAATTCCATTATATTAACCATTAGGGAATTGAGAGTGCAAAATTTAAGCCTCTTCAACCCCGAGTGCAGAGAACATTGGTTGTTACTGATAACTGACTGCTGGCAAGGTGTTGGGTTTGTGCTTTTCCTTGGCTGGAGAGGTTTCTTACCTCATCAGAGCTGTACAAGGGCTGCTGTGAAGGAGCCAGACTGGGAAGGAGTAGGATCAGAAATGGGGAAGGTGACGTCATTCCACAGATAAAGGAGAAGAAAAGGTTCCCAAGGGTTCTCACCCCTTGCCTGGGAACCTGTGTTTCCATGGATGTGTCTCACAACACTAGTCCTGGCCAAGGGGGCTATTACTGGAAACCCAGTTGTGAATCAGAATCTAATTTAGATGCAAACCCAAACATGAGATTTCCCTCTGGCAATTTTCACTAATTTACTTGTTATTATGTTCCAGGGTAATTTTTTTCAGAACATTGGTTCCATCATTCTGTTCTCTGTATTTGGCACTGCAATATCAGCTTTCATTGTAGGTGGAGGAATCTATTTCCTGGGCCGGGTAAGACTTACTGCTTTGAAGCACTTCAGTATATCTGGCTTGTTATTTGAAAGTCTATTTTTCAAGAGCAGACAAACATAGTGAAAGTGAATTCCTGAGTCACAAAGTCCAATTCTCTGCTCTCACAAAGGCAGTGTTTTACAACCCTTTCCATGGATATTGCTGGGGAGGCTGTGGAGTCTTCTTCCCTGGAAGTACTCAAGAGCTGTCTGGACACAATTCCAAGTAATGTGTTCCAGGGGACCCTGCAGAGCAAGAAGGGTGGGCCAGGTGACCTCCAGTGGTCCCTTCCAACCTGAACCTCTCTGTGATTCTGGGACACAGCATGCTCCATGTGGAAAGCAATTACTTTTTTTAACTTACACAGCCTTCCTATCACAAGGCTGTTCCAAAACCTGTATTCTCTAGAGCCATCTTCTGCTTTCCAGTATTAAACTTACTTGTTCTTCTCTATATTTTTTTTTGATTGTGTGGTTTGGTGTTTCCCACTGATTACGTATAGACACAGATATTTATCTTTTCTCTCAGACTTCATTCTGGTAGGCAAAGCATTCCATACTTTCCTCTTTGCCCCTCAGATTTCTATTACTTTGAAGGCCTTAGTTACTCTACTCACCTGAATCTGGTCCAGTTCCATCTGGTCTTCCCTGATCTTGGTTGACCAGAATTGCAGCAGTAAATCACTGTTGGAGGGCAGTGTTAAACTGAGTAACATCACTACTGTGATTTTTTTTTCTTGATAATGAACTTGGGATTTGATAAATAGTTTCATTTTTAAAAACAGCAGAAAACCACAGTTGATTGTGATTTTTATGTTTTACCTATTCTTTCAGGCTGATGTAATTTATAAACTCAACATGACAGACAGGTAAGCTCTTGGGGAAATGGTGTAGTATATGAAATGAAGCTTTCTTCCAGATAACTATAAATGGGAAATGCACTGCAGTTGGCCAGCTTCTGATTGGTGTTTAGATTGCTGAGGTTCAATATTGTATATGAAACCAATAAATAGATCAAAGACTTCTGTACCCTATTTATTACACCCTTATTTCCCTATTGTATTGTATTGTATTGTGTTCTATTCTATTCTATTCTCAGTGATTTTTCTAGACAGATACTGGGTATTTTAACCAAACTTTAAAGTTAAGATTTGTAAACTTTGATTAGTTGGTATTATTAATAAATATAAAGGCATAACTTCCTCGTCTAAATCTTCTCTTAAAAGACAGAATGAGTTTTCAGTATCAACATAGATTTTTTTCCAAGAACTTGGCAAAGGATCAAGTTCTCAGGAACTGAAAGAGAGCATTACTTACCACTGTGTAGAAACTGTAACACAAAAGGTCTTTGTTACATGTTGTTCACACAACTTACTAGGTATGTATTTTTCTTTCATCTAGTTTTTCTCTTTTGTTTTGTGTTCTCCCAGTTTTGCATTCGGCTCTTTAATATCTGCAGTTGACCCTGTGGCTACTATTGCCATTTTCAATGCCCTCAATGTGGATCCTGTGCTTAACATGTTGGTTTTTGGAGAAAGCATTCTCAATGATGCAGTCTCGATTGTCCTGACCAAGTGAGTGCTATGGAACTACACATGTGTATGGAACGAGCAACCACTTTGTTTTCTGTTGATTAGTTATTCAAACATACAGTAATTCTGCCACCTCCATTTAGAACAAATCACGTATTTCTGGTGTGAAACGGAATTTTGTGTGGTCCTTCTGTGTTAAAAGCATGAACTGCATAGGCAGAAGACAGTAAATGGATGCCTTATTACCACTGCCCCAGTGCCTTATCTCATTGATCCCAGATAATTGATTGCTATCTAATTCCATTCATTTATCAGCTCTCTGTCTGTCTGCTTTCCTGACAACAGCAAACCAACACGTCACCTTTCAGGCTTGCACAGAAATGTTCCCCTTGCCAAATATGCTGCTGCATCTCTGTCACTGGCCTATGCCCAGAGTCCCACTGCAGCTGGGGGGGAATACATCCACATCCATGCAATGCTTTCATATTTATGTTGGGGCTGTCACAGGAAAGAAGGACAGCCAATATCCTTATCTTTTGCCCACGATAATTCTTTGGGGCTGAAAGAGTAAAAAATGGATGGATAAATCTTCATGTTATTGCTGAAATCAACAGATTTGACTGTGATTGTATAGAAGGAGCAGATATACCAGGCAGGTAGTGAAGTCAGAGTCATTTTCCAATGAACTAACTGCTTTGACTACAGTTGTGGTGCTTTTATGGAAGACCCTGAAGGCTAACAGCAGCCAAAAGGATCACTGGTTGGAATTCATATCTTCTTTGCACAGAATTTCCATGAAATACATCCCTGAAATTCAAAGAGGTTTCTCCCCTTTCCTCCTGAGGGCTGCTTTGTTTTCCTTCGGTGACCTTCTTGTCTCTCATCCACACCTAAATATTTGATGAGAGTTCTTCCTGTTCATTGGTTCTTCTTGGAGGACCACATGAGTTTTTACCTCTGTAAAATGTGATTTCTTTCCCTTTTCAAACTTGGAACATTGTTTTGAAATACTGGGCATCACCATAGCCTATTTACGCCATTCTGGGATTCTTCAGAGGAGCATTGCTGGATTTTTAGCAGAATTAGGTTTCCCTTTGGGGATTACACTAAGGTTTGATTTAACATCTTTTGACATTCCTCTTGTTATATATATCACAGTAAAAGCCTTTTAAGAGTGGTAGCAACAAAGAAATGGGAGTCTTTTTTGTTGTTGTGCTCAAAAGATGTTTGATATTTTTGGATCCAGGCTTGGAATGTATAACCATTTCTTTTTATTTCTCTTTTAATTGTATCTAGCACAGCAGAAGGTTTGACAAGGGAAAATATGTCAGATGTAAGTGGATGGCAAACCTTCCTACAGGCACTGGGATACTTTCTTAAAATGTTCTTTGGCTCTGCAGCGCTTGGCACACTTACTGGTCTTATTTCTGCATTAATATCCTTTTTTCATTTGGTGATACATATGTATAAATTCGTGAACTTCAACATTCTAATAGTATATTTCTTTCCCATCTTCTGCAGCATTTCTTAGGGGATATTTCTTATGAGGCATTATTTTGTTGGCTGAGGAATTTGTCATGCTCATTTTATTTTTATGTTAGTGTGCATGAATGTGTATTAAAAAGTCACATCAAATTTTTATGAACATAATTAAGGTCTGAAATGCTGTATAATAGCTTTTGTGCATTGGAGTGTTATAAGATATGGTAATTGTTTTGTAAATTCAAAATATATTAATTCCATTTCAATACCAAGCCATTTTTACAAGCATATGGCTCCTTTTTTTACATGCAAAAAACAGTTAATTAAAAAGAAAAGAAAAAAAGCTCCTTTTCCCAAGGGCCTTTGAGTCAGCCCTGCTCATTTGTCCCTATGGATCATGTGCAGGCAGCTGAATGCAGACACTGTTCTGTTTGGATTTACACTGGGTTATATTTTGCCTCTTCCACTTCCATGAATTGGTTGCTAAACAACCCAGAAGCTTCTCTGCTGAGGTCAGGAAGGCTGTTTGCTGTAGTCCAGACACCTTTGTTACTTCTCAGGGCTTTAATGTTAACACTGACTTCACTGCAGGTGAGCTGGGCTTGTACAACAGTTGTTCATGTCAGCTGGGACACACTGGCAAGCACTTTGTAAGCAGCAAGAGCTGAATGTTTGATTAAATGTAGAAATTTCCCTCTTGGTTCAGCAGCCTGATTCAACAAACTTTTAAATTATTCCGTATATCGCCACAAAAGAGGGAGACAGATGTTCAAGAAAAGCAGCTTATTTGCCCTTTTACTGTAATTTGTGCCTCAAAGTATTTGATTTACTAGTTATTATCAATATTGTAGAGGCACATCAGTAGCAGATCTTTCTTGTCTCTATCTCTGTCCATTCTGACAGACTTCTACCAGCAGTAGCTTCTATATCAAACTTTCCTCATAAGGAATTACTTATCCTTCCATACTGGAGTTGAAGGCCAATGTGTAGATTTTATTGGCTGTTCAGTAGAGAAGTATATAATCATTGTTTTGTGATGGAATGACACAGATGCAAATATTTCTTTGATTTTTTTGTTTGTTTTAATTTACATTTTTCCATAACATTTCCCTGTGTACGTGCTAAAGCACATTGATTTAAGGAAGACACCCTCCCTGGAGTTTGGGATGATGATTATCTTTGCTTACCTTCCTTATGGACTTGCAGAAGGGATCTCACTCTCAGGTGACTAGCAAAATGAGTCTGTGCAAATTTCTTTGATAGGGAGTAGGAATTATTTGTGTTTCAGAGGGCCCCTGGGGGGGGGGTTTGGGGTGTTTTGTCATTTAATTTGTTCTTACTTTTGACTGGCTTTAAAAAAACACTATTCTCTGCTTCATATTACAGAAGCTAAAAGAGGTAATTGCAGCTTTCATCAGCATTAGTTAGCCACTGTAAATACTGGTATTGTCCCCAGCTACCTTTGCCCAACACAGAATTAAAGTTTCAGCTGCACACTGCAGATCTCAGCCACCTCAGCAAACAGATCATGCCCAGCCTGCTGCCCTGTGGTGGTTTTCTGCCTGTCCTCAGTGTCATTGGGGAAATCAGCTGAGACCAGAGTGTTGTGTGTCTCTCTGAATACTTGGTAGAGGTTTTGCTGAAGAGGTGAACTTCTCCCAGCATTCTGTAGGAGCAAGTACAAAGACCTGGATGACCAATGTCTCTGACCTTTGCTGATTTAAGTGGGAGTTTTAAGGCAATGGTCTTCCTGTCTGATTTCCCAAAGGAAAGGGGGAAAGGATGCCACAGTGTAATTCTAATAGCTAGGGATTCTGCTTGGTTTGTTTTTTTTTCTCTTGGGTTGTGATTTTAGTTTTGATTTCTTCTGTTTATTGCCATATTCTTGCCTACAGGTATCATGGCCATCCTCTTCTCTGGCATCGTGATGTCTCACTACACACACCATAACCTGTCCCCAGTCACTCAGATTTTAATGCAGCAGACCCTGAGAACTGTTGCTTTCATGTGTGGTAGGTGCTGCTTACTATTAATATCTAGTATAAATAGTGTAAAATCTTATTCACGTGAAATGGTGATTCTCTTGGGAGCAGCAGAGGTGTGAATTTGCTTCTAGGCATTTGTATGTCCATGGGGCTTGTCTTCAAGAGAATTCCTGATAGTGGAGGCTGGAAGGCACTCGAAAGTCACCTTTCCTGCCACACTGGATAAAATGTGCAGTAAATCTCTCTCTCCCATCCTGCAGGCTCCTGCTAAGATTTGCCACAAGATTGATGACCCAATAGAGATCTCTGACTCCTGTACTCCTCTGCTCTATTTTTAGTTGTAGGAATGGGGGTTGAGTACTATTTTTTTAATGGTTTTGTGTATAAAAATCTACTTGCAAAAACAATAGCTTCACAAATGGAGAAGTTTTTGGAAGTAGTGGTACCAGAGCCTTTCCAGTTCCTTCTACAAGCCAAACCTTTGAAGAATGACATGTTTCTGTATTACAAACATATCCCTGTGTTTTGGGGGGATGCCACGGATGAATTCCATATTGTTTGCTAGAGGATGCAGTTTCAATGTGGTCAGGGAATGGCTTTGCTGCAAACCAAACTTAACCACTCCTTACCTGAGCAGCAGCAGCAGCTCTTCAGGGTTTAGTCTGAATCTATTAAAAAAGCTAAAAAAGCCTGCATTCAGTCAAGTCACTGTAAAGGAATTATTTATGAATAACTGCAACTTCTGTAGCTCCTGGTCAGCAGCTTAATTTATAAATTATATAAATATCGTATATATATATATAAAATATAGGTCTTATATTGCTCAATTTAAAAGTTCCTCAGTCTTTAGAAAGAGGTTTTGCTGGCTTTATTCTCACTCCTTGGTAATTTACAGCTGAAAAAAGCCTACACCCAGGACTAAGTGCTGTCCTCTGCCAGCAAGAGTAAGAGTCTGGCCTTTTGCATCACAGCATTTGGGCCTATTTTGTGCATTCAAAAGTCAGGAAATACCATTTTATGTACTGTATGTAGCAATTTATAATAGGAGTAAAAAAGGTTTTCTAGAATTGTTTATTTAAGGTGTGATTTCTCTTTTTCAGAAACGTGTGTTTTTGCATTTCTTGGCCTGTCAATTTTTAGTTTTCCTCACAAGTTTGAAATGTCCTTTGTCATCTGGTGCATAGTAGGTATTTACTTCCTTCCATACCTTTTAGATGCATTTTGCAATATTTCTTACTGGGGAAGGGGCATTACAGTTAAAAGATTTTAGAATAATTGTTATGATTTATAGGTTTTTATAAAAATACTTCTGCATTTTTATATATTGTGCAAAGTTTACTCTATCTAATAGCATGAAATTATTATTCTTGTTCTCAGCACTTTGATGTACAATACTTCAGTCTTCAAGGAATTCCCTTCAGCTCTTATTTTGAAGCCCTTCTGTATAAGATTGGTAAAAACAAGGAAAAGAACCTTGCTTGTTTGGACACTATTAGATTTATTAAATCAAGTCTCACAGGATGTTGAGATTAGTATCCATAACCATTCTATCTAAAATGGTCATTTTATCAGAACAGTCCTGAGTTTTTACCTATCTTTAGGTTCCCATGAGTGATCTGTGTGATGGACAGTTCATAGCAACTCCAGTGCAAACCAGTATCAAATTCTGCTCCTTTCATCTCTCCAGTATTGCAGCTTTTGAGTTTTCTCGTATATCACTGCAGTTTGTTTACATAAACTAATTTAGTCCATGCATCACTTCTTCCCTCTGAGTTCTTCAGAGGAAGTCCTTACTCAGACCTTCTCTAGTGTGTGTTCAGTCTTGGACTCCTTTCTTAATTCTTTGTCTTTGAATCTGTATTTCACTGTAGCTTTATGGAGTGACAGTGAATTATGTTTCACATGGGGATTCCCTACATCTGTTGCTATTATAATTGTTTATTATCAGCAAGAAAAGTAGAGTCAAATGAACTAAATGGGGACCCATTTCCAGTTGCTTACAGCAACATACACTGGCCCTTTTTAGTGCATAGTTCAAGGGAAGAATTGTTCTCTACAACTTACAGATAGGGATATCAGCCCAGGGAACTGTTCTCCCTGGACTACACCCAACTTCCCTATCTAATACGTGTCTAAGGTGTGACACTTCCTCCTGTGTAGCATTACCCCTTCAGGCATAATGCAAATTGTGTAATTTTGGGGTGATTCATAAAGGAAAACAGCACAGCCCTTCAAGGATCCTGCTGACTAATTCTGGGATATTTACCTTACCAAGGTCTGTTTGTGGTGGAGCTTAAAAGCAATGCATTGAGGAAGCTGTGCCTTTTTCTGAGTTAATGTTTTCACTGTGTTAATAGTTTGCCATTAAAACAATAGTACCTTTTTTTCTCTTTTCCCCTCTCAAAATGTTACTTCAATGTGTGTTATGCTTTATAGCCATACCCAGCGAAGTGTTGAGAAATCAGCATGTGTGCTTTTTGTTTGGCTTCTGGCCTTTCTCTCTGAGGAACTGGTCCACTGGGAGAGAATAGAAATATCTTATTTCCTCTTTGCTGCTGTGCCAAGGGAATGATTAAAGGAGCTGAACAGACTGAACTGAGGAGAACTTTTACTCAAAGTAATTCTTAGTGCCCCTGGAATGCCTCTTGGGTTCCATTTAGTTATTGTAAGTAAAGCTGCCTGGTCTCCATTAGTGACAGGTCTGGGTTAGTTTCAGTTAAGCAGACAAGATTTTTCAAGAGTTAAATTCCACAATGCCCTATGCTGAGAAGTTTCTCTGTGTTCATTGAGCAGCTCACCTGCCTGTGAGCAAAAAGAGTATATTCACTTTCTCCTTTAAAAGCAGCTGCAGCTGGATCCTCACGCATTTAACACATCCGATGGTCTTTTGCTTTTATTCCTGTTTTTCAGGTGCTGGTTCTGTTTGGTAGAGCAGTGAATATTTTTCCACTTTCCTACCTACTCAACTTTTTCCGTGATCATAAAATCACCCCCAAAATGATGTTTATCATGTGGTTTAGTGGTAAGTTAAAGCTCAAAATATAGAGAACCAGAAAAAGATGTTTTATCTTTTCCATTGTCTGGGCCACTCTAAGAGGAACTGGGTTTCCATTAGTTGAGAATTCAACTGAACATTTGCACTGTTCTCAAACCCAAATGGGACAGAAATGTCCTCTTTCCCCTTTGTGCTGGAGGACTATGCAGTGGTGAGCCCACTAAAGCTTTTCTACAGAGAGGCTGCTTATCTTTCTAGGCCTAACAGCTTCACAGTTTGAACAGCAGTGCCTGAAGTTCTTGGACTCGTCATAGGGTGGGAACCAAGTGATCAATAAACACACGCCCTAGGGTTGTAAACAAAACGTTTGAAGTTGGGGAATTCCTGTTGAGTTCTCAGGGTGCTCAGGAGGAGTTTTGCTGTTGATTCACTCTCCACTGATGTGCTGCTCTCTCCAATAAGGTTTACGTGGTGCCATTCCCTACGCCCTGAGCCTCCACCTGGGCCTGGAGCCCATAGAGAAGCGGCAGCTCATCGGGACCACGACCATCATCATCGTGCTGTTCACCATCCTGCTGCTGGGAGGGGGCACCATGCCCCTCATCAGGCTCGTGGACATTGAGGACTCCAAACCACGCAAGAGGAACAAGAAGGACGTTAATCTGAGCAAGACAGAGAAGATGGTTTGTTCCTCCTCTTTTACCGAGAGGATCACTGGGTTTTGTTGTTTGGGGTTTTTTTTTCCCCAGTTTAAACATTTTTCAGGGCTAGTACGTAATTTTTTACAAGAAAGTAGAATAAAAGCGATGGGAAAAGCCAAGGTGGTAGAACAAAGCCAAGCAATATAATTTTAAAATATCCCAAAGACAGAGTTTGGTTAATGTTTACACAAAATAACTGTTTGGACAAAGGGAGGAGAAATAGTCTCTTAACTGAATCCAGTTATAAATTGATCCATACAAATTAAAGTAATCCCTGCAAAAGCATAAAGCAGATGATAGAGGATTGAGTCATATACAGCGAGAAAGTAGTTAGTACAGTGTGAGACAGAAGTTAATCATGAAAGGCAGATGGAAATTATTCTGAAAAAGTCAAAGCAAAGGCCATGAGAAGGTGGTAACAGCAGCCCCCCTCTGACTAGACTTTATTTTAAAGCAGTTTCTGGCAAAGTAACAGAACTGACAAAACCAACAGCCAGTTTCTGGAACGTCTTGTGCAAAAGGTTGGAGAAAATAATGTATCCCAGAGCATGTTTTTGCCTGTTTTTCCCCAAACCATTGAACAATATATGCAGAGTATTGTTCTGTAGGATCTTCAGAACTCGTTTTTTCTTGTGGCATGAGGTTGCTTGCAGTCTCCAGAATTACCTTGCACTGTCCATGCAGGGATGTGCGTGGGAAAAGCACAGGGACAGGCCGTGTTTGACACAGCTTGTTTGCAGTGGGACAATGACATCAGTGGTGCTTGCTGGATAAAATCATTGTCCAGCTCACAAGAGAAAACCTGCACACTGGAAACCTGTTCTCAGCAATAGTGACAATACAAAACATGGAACATTTGAGGCCTTTTTCCCTTTCAGCGTGGAAAGGGAAGCCAAGGGGCTCTGGGAATCGGCAGCTGAACAGACTCAGACAGCCCTAAGCCCAGGGAGGCTGGGGTGATAATTTCTGTATTGTTCCAGAGTGGGAACTGGTTGTGAGAAGGGAGAGCATTGGGCAAGGACTGAAGCAGGCTGGAGGGATGACTGGCACTTTTCTCAGGTTATTCCAATATTTGTGTTTTTTCCAGGGAAACACCATAGAATCCGAACATTTATCAGAGCTCACAGAGGAGGAATATGAAGCCCAGTACATAAAACGCCAGAACCTCAAAGGGTTTATGCGGCTTGATGTTGAGTATTTGAATCCTTTCTTCACCAGAAGACTCACACAAGAAGTAAGTCATTCTCATTTTCTTGAAGAAAAGAGACTAGAGTTGGTTATTTCCCTCAGTATCACTCAGGGCTCGTCATGCAGCCACACAGTTTGTGCATTAGGGACAGTGAGACATCTGTGTATTGCTCATGCATAGATAGAGCAGCTGTAATGAACAGCTGCACTGTAAAAGCACAGGTTGGATTAAATGAGCATCTCAGGGTTACCCCAGTTAAACTCAGTGTATGGATTTGTTGAGCTCGCCTTTAATCAAGTGGAGAACCAGGAAGGGTATCAGGAGTTACTGGTTACTGCTGCTGCTAGAAAAACCTGCTGCCACTCAGGCAGAGTTTTTAAAGTGCTGTCACACACAGTTCCTGCCTCTTACTGTCAGTGGTCCTGTGACTTCTGGGACTGTGCAGTTTCTGTCTTGGAAATATGCACCAGCATTGCAACCTTCACTTTTCAGACTGCTCCACTGGGATACCAGAGCTGTGAGGCTGTAAGTGCAAGATGACACCTGACTGAAAGTGTAACCTAACGCTGAGTGGCTCTCAGAGGTGTAAATGCTGTGTCATTTTCACTCCCGTGCCTCAGAAACCTTAGACTCCTTAGCCACATAATTCACCCATTTTCCAGTTTGCCATAGAATTAAGTGTTTTGGCTGTGAAGTTGATAATTTTACATAAAGTGTGCACATTTCATCTTCCTAGCCTTCTCAAAAGTACTATTTTTCCTCTTGTTTTGTACCCTTCTTTTCAAAAGTACCCTTTCAGCACTTTCCCACAAAAACTAAAGGCATTTTTCGCAAAACCAAAAAGGAATCAAGAAACCAGAGTAAGCGTCTGATTTGTAGTTGGTAGCCAAAAGCACAGGCTGCCATCCAGATGGCAACCAAAGGCTGGAAAAATAAGCATGTGAATCAACACAGTAGGCCACAAGCTTCCCAGTGTGCCTGGGAACACAAGGAGGAGAGTCAAAGCCAGGTCCTCCAGACAGCATTAGGATTGTTGAAACACAAAGAGCAGGACTGTCTAAAAACACAGGTAAAAATACCCCTCATCAAAACTATCATCTGTGGCAATAATTACTGACTGAGCACTTGATAAATATTTTCTGGTAGGAAGCAGAATGGCTTTGCATGTGTAGAGACCAGGAGCAGATTATTTCCTGAGGAATATGTCCAACTCGTCTTTCTGTTTTGCTCTAACACACAAGTGGTGGTGTAGCCAAATAACAAAGTGCTCTGGTTTGCCTTTGCCTCAGGACTTGCACGATGGGCGCATCCAGATGAAAACCCTGACAAACAAGTGGTATGAGGAGGTACGACAGGGCCCCTCGGGGTCGGAGGACGACGAGCAAGAGCTGCTGCAGCAGAGCGGGGCAGGAGTGCGGTGAGGGTGTGTCAGAGCCTTACAGAGAGGGTCCAGTACCCAGAGTCCGACTGCACGAAAGCTGGAAAGCGAAGGATGAATTTTCAGATTTCAGGCACGTCTTGTGCTACATGTTTAGGTAAAAACCACAGCTCTGCTGTTACTGGTCAGGGAGGGAAACCCACACGTGTCGGACACTGGATGGCCTGAACGAAGAAGCCTTCGTTCAGACTTCACTGCATAGCAAATTCCTGCAGCCTGTTGAGAAGCTGAACCATCTGCCATGAAATGATGACATTGGTTAATGGAAGGGCTTCTTCCCATTCCAAAACCTGCTGCGACCACACGCTGCACTCCAAGCCATTGAGTGGCTCTGCAAAACAGAAGAAATTGCACTTTACCTTTTAAATATATATATTCCTTCACAGCATGGAGAGTCTTGACAGTTTATACTGTGAATTTGTTTCAGCACTAGTAAGGGAATCTGACTGGAATAAATCTATAATTTATGGGATTTGCACATTATAAACCCAGAGAAGATGCATACCTTGACAAAAGCAGATGTTGCACATACAAGGAAGCACCTCTGAAAACATAATTTTGTCACTTAAGAAATTCTTGATTTCTATTTTGTGGGATTTCTTGTTTTTATACTGAGGGATCTAATCCACAGTACTGATTATAGCATGGTTTGGGGGAGTGTGGGTACTGTGACACAGTGCAGAACTGTGTTTGAAATTGTTGTTTCTTTTCCTTGGCTAAAGCCAGTTGCAGTTGGGTTTCTGTAATTGGCAGTTGCTCCTTGCTGGCACTTTGGCTTCAAATCTTAAAAAAGAGCAGCTTTTATATTTCCTAATTCATTAAGTGTTCCTAACACCCCAGAATTCACCAGTGGAATTTTTAATCTTTTGTGGAAGCAAAAGCAGCACATACATGAGGGAGAAGAGTCTACAAAATCTAATCCAAGTACAGAAAGGTTAATATTGCACGTGGCTGAAGCAGCCTCAGCCAGGAAGTGCCAAACAGCTTCCATTGTGCTGTCCCATTTGTTAAGGAGATTTTTCTCTCCTGCCTACACCGTTTCAGAATCTGTGGTATCATTGCATTGGTTCTCCACGGCCCAGTGTTTGCTCAGCATTGCCAACACTTGAACACACATGTTTGTTGCACATTTGCCATGGTGACACATGCAGCAGTTTGCTCTCACTGCCAAATTCCTCCTTGGTCGTTTGCATATCCACTGTGGGGATGTGAATTGTAGTTCAGCACCCAAATCTGACATGCAAATGCACATGTTTGTTTCTGAAAGTGTGAGACTCACTTTCAATCTGGTTTTGCTACTGAGGTTTTTTAACCACTGCTTACCTGCTGGGAGAATAAAAGTTAAGAAATGTGTTTAGAAGCCTGAGCCTGTGTTGTCTGAGCAGTTTTTCCTGCTGCCCTTTCTTTCCCTGCCGGTTCAAAGGGCCCCACTACTCATCCCAGAGCTGGAACATGCACAGGTGGGTCTGAGCAGGGCATGAAAGCACTCAGGGCTTGCTTTATTCTTGGGAGAATCTGTGTGAAAATCGTGCTTTTTTGCACCCTTCTAGACTCCAGTGGCCTGAATTACCCTGTAGTCACCCACCAGCCCTGCCGGGTTTCTCAGCTTGAGCCCCTAAGCCCAGGAGTAGGCAGGAAGGCCCCTGGGAGCATCTCCTGTCACCCGCAGGGGTACATGGGTGGAGCTGCTGTGAGAGCGGGGTTAGCGCTGTGCCTGGAAGCACTCAGGGCTTGCTTTATTCTTGGGAGAATCTGTGTGAAAATCGTGCTTTTTTGCACCCTTCTAGACTCCAGTGGCCTGAATTACCCTTCAGTCACCCACCAGCCCTGCCGGGTTTCTCAGCTTGAGCCCCTAAGCCCAGGAGTAGGCAGGAAGGCCCCTGGGAGCATCTCCTGTCACCCGCAGGGGTACATGGGTGGAGCTGCTGTGAGAGCGGGGTTAGCGCTGTGCCTGGGCCGCGCTGAAATCCCCACTCCCGCCGCTCGCTGTGTTTTTCCCGGTGGGATCGCGGCGGTTCCGCGGGACCGGCCCCGCACCTGCCGACAGGTGCGCTGGGCGCTGCTGCCCCCTGGCGGCCGCCGGCGGCCCCTCGGGACACCCCGGGAAGGGATTCCATCGGGAATCGGAGCAATTACCTGGCGCAGCTGGAGCGGGGGGGAATCGCTCTGAACCAATTCGGGTGAAGACATTTTGGATGGCTTAATTTAAAAGCAGCTATTCCAAAATTTAAGAAAATACTGCACTTGTCAAAACTTGGAATTAAGTGTGTATTCTGAGAGAAGACAGCTGTCTGACTTCCTTATTCTAGAACAAAAAGAGGTTTTTACCTAAGTGACCCATTCTCATATTCAGTTATCAATACATTGGCTTTTCCCTCAGTCGTTTCACAGGTTGGACTTCTTCACTTAATATGCTTAGAAAAGAAAAACTGTCTGTCTCTATTGACTTGCTTGGCAGTTACTTTGGATAATTTCCTATTTTATCAGACCAATATAAAACTCTAATCCTCTTTGTACAAGCAGTAACTGCCCCATCTAACTTTGTTTCATCTGCAAATCAGTGCAAGAGTAAACTTCATTTTTTTAATGCTCTTAACTATGGAACCCCCCAAAGCTGAACACAGACACTGGTGACTGCAGAGCCCTGGGGTGCCGCTGGACTGTGAGCTCTGGCTGCTCCTGCCAGCCCAGGAGCTATGCCTGGAAGGGGCAGGGGAACCCAGAGCTCAGCTTCTACCAGCTCACAGAAGTTATTCCACCTCATCCAGCCCATCCCATTCTCCAAACCAATAGGTCTCACTCCACTGCTCCAGAGGACAGCAAACCCACTCTGCTGTGTGGCCCCTGCCAGCTCTCAGGCCTGCTCTGTGCCTCAGTTTCCTCATAGCCCAGATGCCCTTTGCAGAGCCACCCAGCTTGATTTTGGGGGCTGCTAAAGCCACATCAGACTGGCCAGACTGACAGCAGCAGGGAGGAGGTGCCAGGCAGGGAGGGGGTGCCCCTGCCTACCCCACTCCATGTCCCTCATCAGGGGGACACCCAACCCCT
>NW_021939960.1:1475126-1521990 GCF_001715985.3 Manacus vitellinus
CCCTGCAAACACCCCTCCTGTCCCACCCAAGCGGCCTGGCTGGGGGCACCCTGCCCCCCGAGACAGCTGTGGGACAGTCACAGTGGGCATTGCCACAGGGTCTGGTTTATGTTCCACCTGCCCAGGTCTGAGCCTCCCCCATGCCCCGGGTGGGCCCCGGCCCCGCTGCTCGTGACTCACCCACCCAACGCGAGCGGACCCGCCGGCTCTCCTGCCTCCCTCCCATCCCGGTGAAGACGTTATTTTTATCTCAACCACACCAAGAGATGCTCATTTATTTTAAACACTAAAGCGTCTGTGGGCTGTTTCTAGAGCCCAATCCTAAAGCTGCCATGAACAACAGTCCTTACCTGCTCTTTAGGAGCTCAGCCTTTGGGGAGCCAGAGCAGGGCTCCAAGCTATGCTGGTTAAACACCCTTCACCTTTTCCTCCATGGCTGTGCAGCCCCACAGGTGAGGTCACCCACCCGAGAGGAGGTTTTCACCTGTGGGGCTGCATGTAAAGATCAGTGGCACAGGCTGAGGCTGCCCAGCCTTCGGGAAGAGTGGGTGACAGCACAGGGGCATGTGCACCATTGCCTTTGTGCAACAGCCAGTTTTGGGGGTACAGAAGGGTCTGGATGCAAGGGATCACTGGGCATTATTGAGGGCAGCTCTGGTTTGTACTGATGGGACCTTCATCAGGGGCTCCCACTTCAGATTTGAACAGCAGATGGATGAGCTTTGTGGGCCTTGCTGGAGCATGGAGCTGCTGGAGAGGCTGGTCCTCCTCCCAGCCCTGCCCGTGGATAACACCAAGATAACAGACAAGAGCCCCAGCTGGAGGGGTTTATACATTCAATTAACCACCACAGCCAGAAGGAATTAAATCATCTGAGGCAAAGAAGCTGGAGGAATGGGGGGGTGGGAGAAGTTATTTAAAAAGCAACTGCACTAAAACATCACTACATTTACACAATTAAAGTTAAGACTTCAGTTTCCCTCAAACTACACATTATAGTCCATGGTTTAGAACCATTGGAAGACATTTCAGCTGCTATGTCAACCACTGATTTTCACATTCATTTTATAGTTTTGCTGGCTTTCCTTGACAGTCACCTTATTCCCCATTTTTCCTTTCTAGGACACACTGTTTCCCTGCCACCTTGGAGTGTGTTGCTGTGCCCTCAGACCCCCGAGTGAGTGGGAAACACAGTGCCTGTAGCGCAGCCCTCACACACCAAATCCCTCTGCACCAGGACCAGGCTCTCACCGAGCAGCAACACAGCACTGCAGCCCCCAACCCCCTTCCCACTCACGTCAGCAGCACCAAATCCAAAGAAATTGGTTCTCACAACCAGGAACCCCCTCCCAAACCCTGCCCAACCCAGCAGCTGGTGTAGATCCTCCCTCAGCCTCGAGGGTGAAACCTCCATCCTGCTAGCAGGCTCACCCCCTACCAACCACCACAGGGGCTGCCCTGGCAGGGAGGGGCTTGTCTCTAGTCCTCAGGTAAGTAGTTGGTGGCAGCTGTCGGCCCCATTCCCAGCTGGTTAAGCACCCACAGCTGTGCCGTGCCCCGGGGGTTGGGTCCAGCCTGGCAGGGAGGAGTACCCGGACCTGCTGTTTGTCCTGGCCACAAGGCAGGGAGTTCATTAAACTGGTTGGGGTTTGCTGAATGGCTGCAGCGCCTCTGCCCTTTCCGGCAGCAGGAGTGTCCAGGAATGGAGATTAAAGCACTCCCATCATTAGTGCTCTCAGTGTTGGGCATTGTTCTCACATCGAGCTGAACATGCAGACACTGATCTGGGGGGTTCCGGGAGTAACAAAGGACCTGAAGGGATCCGAGGATTTTTTTTCCCTGTCTCCTTTAGGTGATCTCTGAACCCCAGTATTTTTAACCAGTAGAGGTGGCTGGACCCGCCGTGTCCCTGAGCCCAGCACAGTCCCCGGCCTGGCTGGGTCAGTCCTTGGTCCCTGTCCATCCCGGGTGGCCGTGCCCCGACAGCCCCCAGGAGGTGGCAGCAGCTCCTCGTGCTCGTTTCCTGCGGTGGGAAATCAGCCCTCGGTCCCTTTCTGGAGGCTCCTCCGGTGGGCAGCAGCAGGCACAGCCGGGGATGGCCGACGGGCAGCCCGAGGGCACAGCCAGTCCGGGGGCCCGGGCACACGGGGTGCAGCAGGTCCTGCTGCTGCCGGACACGCCGTCGCTGTGTCCCTCGGCAGGAGGAAGGCTCGGCTGACGGGCAGGGGGAGGTTTCTTTGCCCCGTGTCCCCGTGCCCTGTCCCTCTGATCACTCGCATGTGGCCCCAAGCCCTCCCACGGTCCAGTCCGGGCCACTCTCTGCGGCTGCCAGGGCAGCAATGCCCTCATCCCTGTTCCATCCCTCTTCCCATCCCTGTTCCCATCCATCCCAGAGCGTGGCTGCCAACACAGCTGAACAGAGCCAAACGCCAGTTTTGCATGAGTGAATTTACTTTAGAAATGGACAACTTCTGGGACACGGTGACTGGTCAGCACGGACACCACGGGATCCCCTCATGTGACAGTGCCTGGGACGGGGCAGGGGAGCTGCTGGGGGGGCTCTTGTGGGGGTGGCTTTGCATCAGGCCCTTGGCACAGCTTCTTGGTCCCTTTTGTCCCAACCCCTCCCCGTGAGTGTGCTGCCCACACTGACCTCCAAGGGCTGACTCAATCCTGTAGGATGCTGTTGCCCTGGCAGCTGCTGCCCTGTTGTTCCTGTGCCAGGGATACCCTGTGGCCACAGCCCCATCTCCAGGATGCTGCTCAGCCACACATTTGTCAATCCCTGCCTGGAGACCACAACCTGGGACTGCCATTAGTCACTCCAGGATTATTGTAACCCCAGATCCTTGCTCTAAACACATGACAGTGGTGGGTTTCATTCAAATGGAGGGAGTGGGGTAGCACAGCGGGCACAGAGAGCAGTCCCTGAGAGCTATAGGGAGGTGCTTCATAATCCCAAGTGAGGTAGCTGTGTGACATGGTCCTGCTCCCCAGCAGGAGAGGACATGGTTGTGGGGGCTGTAGGAGCCAACACTGAAGGTAGATGCCCCTCAGGGCCTCTTGGCCCCTAGCCTGCCCTGCCAGGCACAGTTTTTAAGACAACCAAGTTCCTACTTGGTCATCAGAGCACCAGGATGAAAAACAAAGGCCAAGGGCCCAGAGAGCAAACGACAGGAGAGACTACCCTGGGCTGCACCCTGGGCAGATCTCAGGCACTCAGGGTCTGGTTTCATCCTTGTTTTCTCAAGTGCAAAGACCAGGCTCAGAGTTGCAAGAGCCAAACCAGAGTGGGAGGCAAGGCTGGTCTTACATTTTCACATCACTTCACCTACAGAACATCTGGGGACTCGCTGGGTACGTGGGTGAGAGAAATGCTGTGTTTGGGTTTGTCCTGCAGCGTGCTGGCAGGACAGAGCTGGGCACAGCCAGGCTCAGAGCAGGTCTTTCACCAGGGCTGATGGCAGGGCTTCCCCTGCCACGTTCACAGCGCCCAGGCCCGACCTCTTCCGTGTGACCAGCACCATCACCTGCACTGTCCTCTTCAGCCCCGGCTGGCAAGCAGCTCCATCGGCCAGGATGGCCAGGGGACCGTGCAGGGGGGAGCTGCTGGGTGCCTGGGGCGGGTTGTAGCACTTGGGGTAGTTGCTGAAACACTCAAAAGCGTCGTTGCAGTTTCTGCAAGCCCCGGCGTGGTCACTGACACCCGGGGATGGGAAGGGCTGGAGTGCTGTGCTCGGGCAGCCGCAGCAGAGCAGGGGGCGGAGGGCCTGGAGGAGCACCCTGTCCTTGGAGAGGAACTTGTGGAAGTTGGGCTTGAAGAGCAGGTACACCAGCGGGTTGTAGAGTGTCGAGGACTTGGCAAAGACGGCCGACAGCACGAAGGCCAGTGCTGGCACCTGGCTGGTGTCCCCGAGCAGTGCCCACAGGGCAACCACGGCATAGGGGGTCCAGGCAGCCAGAAACCCCAGGCACACGGCAACGCTCAGCTGGAAGAGAAGGAAATGGAGATGGTGGTGCCAGGAGCCTCCCGTGGCACACACGGGACACTGACACCCCTTCCAAAACTCAGCCATGTGCAGCTGGACCCCAAACAGTGCTCACATCCCCAGGGAAAGGACCTCTGCACCTGTCACCCTGGAGCACTGTGATGTCAGACATCAGGGCAGCAACTCAGCACACCCCATGCATAAACCTGCTCTCACTTCAGGCAACTCACACCCTGTC
Source organism: Manacus vitellinus (assembly GCF_001715985.3). NCBI lineage: Eukaryota > Metazoa > Chordata > Aves > Passeriformes > Pipridae > Manacus > Manacus vitellinus. The sequence continues at coordinate 1,479,354 of NW_021939960.1, forward strand.
CCACCTGGGAAACTTGGGAATTACCTCAGCCTTCCACAGGAGATGGGTACAAAGGACCCAGACACCTTGCTGGGACCAGGTCAGCATCAGACCCCAACAGCCTTTGGAAGCATTGAAAATCCCTCCAGCAATCTGTGTGCTGGCATGTGGGTTGACTGGGATGCCTGGAAATGGGCTGTGCTGAGCCCCTCTCCCCTGATCAGACACGGCTTGCCAGTCTTGCCAGGCTTGCAAGCTGTTTTCTTTCATGCTGTGTTTTTTTTAAAAGGGTATTCACTTTTTTTTTTTGACATATCCTTGGTAAATTATAGTATTAGCTTGTAGTCTGGGGAACAATGACTCATGCAAGCTCCTTTCTGATCTTTTCCAATGTAATTTAAAATGAAAACTCCTCCACCTGATGGCTTTAAACGAGAAATATGTTATTACCCACACTGACACAAACACCTGGAGAATTTATCAGGAATAGCAGACACGCGGCAGGAGGGGCCCTGCTGCATTCACCTGCCCACGGGGTGGGGGGGCTGGGGCACCCCGAGGCCCTGCAGCCCCCCGATCCCCCCTACCTTGAGGAGCAGGCTGTGCAGGCTGCGGGCTCTGCGCTGGGGGGACGTGTGCTGCTGGACGGCTCTCCGGGACACCCACACCGTCCACAGGATCAGCGAGTAGGAGGCGAGGATGAGGAGGCAGGGGAGGAGGTAGCAGAAGATGAAGAGGGCGAGGATGTAGAGCGTGGCCTCCCTGCTCGAGGTCTCCCAGGTGATGCAGCAGGCTGTCCCGTAGGGCTCGGGGCCGTAGCTGCCCCACTCGGCCAAGGGGGCCGTGGCGAAGGTCAGGGCGTAGGCCCACACACACAGCAGCAGCACCGCGGCGTGGCTCAGGGAGAACCTGTTCCCTGCGGCAGAGGGACTGGGGTGAGGGTGGCTTCTCGTGGTGGAGAGAGGGGACTGCAACCCCGAGCCACCCACACCTGCAGGTGCTGGCACAAGGAGCCGAGACAAACGTCAGGGTTGGCCCCAGCCCAGCAGCGAGCGGCAGGATCGGCCACAGCCCCTTTGGCCTCCGGGGGGGTGATCTCGCTGGGAAGGGGCTGCGTGTGACACGTGGGGACACACTGCACCCACAGCCCACGGGCAGCCAGCAGGGTGGCTGGGCAGCTGCCCCTGCCTGGGACATGGGGCAGGGGCAGGGCTGGACTGAAACTCTAGCAGAGGTGGGTTTTTTTAACTTTTTAACTTTTTAACTTTTGGTCCCCCCATCTCCCCCATCAAATCTCAAACTCTCTGATCTTCTAAAACTCACTATAAAGTGCTAAACCTTCAACCATACATAGAAGTAACATTTTTATTTGAAACTAAGCAACTAAAAGCACATTTTGATTATGCATTTCCTCACAGAAGGTGGGCTGGGCTGTAGATAAGCCCCCTGTGTCAGACTGCCCAGCACAGGCCAATGGAGAGCAGAAGCTGCTCAGGGAAAAGCCACCAGCACCTGGGCTACCTTTCAATAGCCAGCTTTCATCTTCATCTTTCCTCCCACCTTTTTAGTCACCTCCTGAGCTGCTGTGCTGGCACATAACCAAGGTGACTCTGCTCCAGCATCGCCCTTGAGGCACTGAAAGCTGCTGGGGACAAAGCATGCTGGTGGCTGGCAGTGGCCACTGGCTCAGGGCAGACTGGCAGTGAGTTGGGAGAGAGGGGAGAGGATGGACCCTGGGTGCTGGGCTGCAAATCAAACTATTACCTCTGATTTCCCATTTTATTTCTATTTTTGGTCTTTAATGCAAAGTGTATTCTGAAGATGCATGCTAGAAGGAGGATTAGCAGCTGAGCTGAGGAAATTAAGAACTCCAAATTAGAGGAGGAGCTGTGTAGGGAATGAGTAGAGAACACCCCTGGGCCCCCTTGCTTCCTCAGGTGCTCTCTGCAGTGCAAACATTCACCTTAGCTCTGTGGAGGACATCCAGGTGGAAACAGGGCTACAGACAGGAGCTACAACACTGCAAACCCAGCCCTCCTGTATTAATTATTTCACTGAATTATATACATTTGGCTTATGGCTCTCTCACCAGGGACTGGGGAAGGCAGCTCTTGTTGCTCTGCCAGAGTTTGTGGCTTCCCAGATGTAGAGTCTGCTCTGGTCTAAGCTCAAGTCTGTGAACGATTGTTCAAAAATCTGCAACCTGCTCTAGTACAGCTGTGTGGATGTGGCACCTTGAGGCATGGGTTAGTGATGCACTTGGCACTGCTGGACTAACAGCTGGACTCTGTGATCTTAAAGACTTTTTCCAATCTAAACTTGTTTCTGTGATTCTAAGACTCAGTGCACTGACTGGGAATGGGTTGCCTCCGGGCAAAACTTTTCCAGAAGAGGTGGATCTGACTCACTGCCAAAAAAAAAGAAAGGGGGCTCTGTTGACAGAGAGGGGTGTAGGTATGGATCAGGTAACGCATCCCAGCACTTACCATATGCTGGGTAACAGACCTTGAGGCAGCAAACCGTGCTGAGCACCGTCAGGCTGGCGAGGCTGCACAGCCCGAACAGGACCCCGCAGAAGGCATAGAGGGTGCAAACCGCCCGGTCAAACAGCCACCTGCGAGGAGAGCTGCAAGTGAACCCATCCCTCCCCCTGCCCAGGGCAGCTGGATGACAGCCCTGCCACAGGAGTCATCTCCATGGTCCCTGCTCCGCAGGGAGGCTGGGAATTTCCCAGCTGCTGGTCCCACACAAGCAGCAAAGCTGGGCACATGTGGGGTGGCTCCAATGGGCTGCACAGGTACCAGCACCTGACCGAGAAAACATGGGCGTGATCTCGCTGCTAATTTGTTCTCTGAGCACCCCAGTGACAAGGACAGATGGAGCCACAGGTGCAGGAGCTGCCCTGCTCCATGCTGGCACACACCACTGCAGTGCTTGTGCCACGTGGTGCCAGCTCGGAGATCAACCCCCCCCTTTTACAGCAGGTCTGTGTGAGGAACCAGAGGGACGGGGAGCAGCAAAGCACCCGCAGTGGGGTGGATGTCTGGGAGCTTACACAGTGCCCCAGTGCCACCAGGCTGAGGCCTGGGCCCCCCTGCACCCCCTATAAGGGATCTCCCCACTTCCAGACAAGGTTTGCAAACTGCCCCCTGCCACTTCCATGAGGTACCTGTGTGCAAAGAAGGAGGAGGTGGCCAAGGGGAAGAGCGTCACCGTCATGCTCAGGTCACTGATGGCCAGGTTGACGATGAAGAACTCGGCAGGTTTCAGCAAGGACCTCTTCTGATAGGCCACCAGCAGCAGCAGTGAGTTCCCAGAGAAGGACATGATGCCTGTGGAGAAGGCAGAGGAAGTGCTGTGTGTAACAGAGCCAGGAAGGGAACAAGGAGCATCTTGAGATGTTTGGAAGCAAATACCAGAGAAGTTTTATGGAGCCTGGAAAGGGCTCCAGGCTTCCCTCTCTGGACCCTGGGCTGAACAGGGGAGCCCATGGGACCCGCAGAGCTCTGTGAGCACATCTGGAGCTGCTTTACATTGGATCTGATCCCTTCCCCTTCCTGAGATCCTACAGAGGTGTTTGGTAGGAGGGCAGTGATGGGATGACACTGCAGTGGGTTCCGGGTGCAGGATCTGGCCAAAGTCACTTCTTCCAGCTGGAAGGAGCAAGGGGGACACTTCCTTCCAGCTAGATAAATAACAGGGGCTTTGTGCAATTGTCCTCTGATGTGAGGCCAAGGAGCTGGGCCCCTTCCCCTTCGTAATTTCTTCCTGGCAGTGTCACTCCTGTGACTCTGTGCTGTCCAATATCATGGTAACAAAACAAACAAGAAGAAAGGAACTATGAAGATCAAGGAAAATCCAGACTAAACAAAAGAAGGCTCTCTGTTTGCTATTAGTGTATTTAAATCAACAGTGGTGATTAAAGTTTTATAACAAGGGCTTTCTCTTTTTTATTATGTAATTGTGCTTTCATGGAAAAGAGGTTTCCGTGTCCTCAGAAGGGGAATCTTTGCTGCTCTTTAGGCAGGTTGGGCAGGATAAGAGTTTCTCCCTAATGGATTAGGCTGTAAATTAAATCCCATGGTAAGAACCAGCTTCCAAAGCTGCTGAATGGCCAACAATAAAGTTCCCCTCAGGAACAGGATTCTCACATGGGACCTGGCCAAATAAAAAGCTTTGGAGGCTTTGGACTTGCTGGAGGGCAGAATGCTGAGATGTTTGTCCTTCTTCCCAGCCTCACAAGGCATTTTTCCCACAGAGTGAGTCTCACATCTGTGGTAAGCACATTTTATCAGCTGTAGGTGCCTGCAGGACTGCTGTCAGTCCAGTGGTGTGAACCCTTTGGGTTCCCCGTCCTCACAGATGTAAAAACCTCTTCTAGCATTTGGGAGACAACTCGCTCAGGGCTCAGAAGACTTGGGAGGTTTTTCTTTGCCCATCATTCACTTCTGGCCCACACCAACCAGGTCTGGGCCACCTCAGAGCGAGGCCCAGCCCCTCAGTTTTGCCTGCTGGCTTTTCAATGCCACTAACTCCAAATCACAGAACCTTCACCAGCAGCTTCTGCTGAGAGCAAGGGCCAGCTCGAGGTCCAAATCCCCTTCAACAAACACGAAGCTGGTGATGCCAACAGAGTCCCTGCCCATCTCACATTGGGTGGCTGTGATAGGAGTTACAGCCCATTCCTCAAAAGTTATTCTTCAACTTTCCAAATATTTGAAACCATAGCAGGCACTTGCAGTTCCCCTGAGAGGGGAATGCAGTCACCAAGTTTTGGCCAGATCATCATTTTGAGTAATGTGGGAAGGGTCAGCTTAATTATTCTGCTAACGACTGGACACTTCTGGAAGCATCAGCGGCTGAAAAGGCCTGGACGTCTCTGGAAGGCAGGCAGGCAGCACCTGGGCTGCCTGCAGCAGGGACACAGGGATAACAGGCCTTTCCTTACCAAAGACTAAATAGAGTGTGCCAAAAATCAGGTCTTCTCTCTCCGATAAGGTGGAGGTGAACACCGAGATGTTGGACACATTTCCCATCTGCAAAGCAAGATACACATACAAGTGAGAGTGAATTCTGGCAAATGAAGGCGTGCTCAGCTCCCTTGGTTTCTGGGAGGACAGCTCTTGGTCAGCTGTGTGGAACCCCAGCCCCAGCTAACCCTGCCTGTGGCACCAACCCTGTGGAAAGGGAAGGAGGGAGGAGGTTTTGCTACTTACTCATCAGCTTCTAAGTTTCTCTTCAAAATTCTTTGAGAAAGTGACTCTTTCTTTCCCCTCAACAACAGATAAAAACGGTGCAGAGTTCCCACAGGCACATTTTGGATGTGTGCACTGAGATACCAGCCTGTGCCTCTGGGATAAACACACACACATTTGGGCAGCTATAGCTCTGTCTGGGGGACTGAGCCACTTGTTGCTCTGCCCATCTCTGTTGCAAGACTGCAAGGAAGGGATCTGCAGGTCCTGGTGATGAGAGCCCTGCAATGGTGCAAGTTGGGTGAGACCCAACTGAGGGGTCAGAGGGTTGCAGAGATGTCCCAGACTCCGGGGAGGCCCCCAAAGAGCCACTCACCCTGGAAGCAAGGTTGGTGCAGAGGAGAGTGAGTCCAGTAGGAGAAGAGGAGGTGGAGGGGCTGGAGGTTGCACACCCCAAGTATGATGGGGGCAGGAGGACATAGTCCCAGTGGTGAAAGGGGGCTCCTGGGTTCATCTCTTCCACAGAGCATCCTGGATGCTCAGTGCTTCACAGCCCAGCAGAAATAACCTCCTTTCCTCTCCTATGCTGTTCAGAGGGCAGAGATTTTCCACATGCAGGGACAGGTGATTTATATCTCCCTGTACAGACCAAGTGACTCTGGCCATGAGGACAACGTCCTTCATTAACCTAATCGGAAACAACCTTCATTTAGGGCTGGGCAAATCACTCCTGAAATTCTCATAATGCACAGTTCTCCCCTAGGCCATATTTCATCTTCCTCAAGAGTCCTTAGAAGCAGATGAGCTGAACACAGCACATGCACACAATCTCTCTGAGAGGCTTTAGCAAAAGCATCCGTTATAAACACGGAGCCAGGGAGAAAGGAGGGACTGTGGTCACACAGCTGCACTGGGGACGAGACAGGGCAAGGCCCACCACGAACAGTCTGGAAGGAATTGTTCCTGCTCCTCAGCATGCAGGCACACATGCAAAAAGGAAGAGAACTGGCCAAGCTAGTAGGTCTTTATTTCCTTCAGATCTCTGGCAGGTCTCCATCCTGCAATACGTCAGGGGAGCTGCAAGTGTCCTGTGAGATCAAGCTGGTAAAAAAGGACAATAATCTGAAGGAGAGGAACTTCTATTTCTGACATTACTTGGGATAGGCCTTATTTTTATGATTGTGCTTGAGTTACTTGTAAAGCACACATCACTCCCTGTAAGACAGAACTGATAAAAATGCACCTCTTGCACTGATCAATGTGCTGATGTCACTGACACACAGACAATAAATCAGTTTTATAGAAACATGGAGAGCTATCACTTTTGTGCCCGAAAGTAAATCATAAACTGGATCCTGTAAACTTGCCTGTGCAGCAGACAGGCAAGTGAAGCTGGGATCAGTACAGAAATTAGTGAAAAATCTCAGATTTTCCCCTGCTGCTTTCACTGAGGGCTTGTAAAATCTTCATCCCCCCCCAAAAAAAAAAAAATTAGGAGGTGGTGTACTTGTCTGAGCTCCTTTGTAGGGGGGAGTGCTGGGACCTCTTCTCACCTGGCCCCAGGAGGTGCTTACATGGTCTTCTTCCTTGTGGAAGCAAGACAGTGAGTAGTCTGCTTCCCTGGCAATTCACAAACCTGTTCTGGTTCTTCTTGTCCGCTGAAAACCTGCCCAAAGGTTCCCCTCCCACCAAGGTTCTCCCTCAGGTGAGCATGTGATGGGGGAAGCTTGCACAGGCCTCCCTCTCTGCTGTCCACTTTAGTGGATGGAGTGACAAGCTGCAGAAACATCAGTGCAGGTATTAAACACATTCACAATAATTTCTGACAGAAACAGCTACAGGAGTTTTCTTCCAACTCAGGAACATTTCAAACACATGACTGTGCTCAATGAAGACTGGATCTGTGGCTCCTCAGGGAGGGATTCAGCCGAGACTGTCTCCTCAGGGTAGCCAGCCAGCACAGCACAGCCCTTCAACATCAAACTGCTCAGCCACGTAGTCTCTGGGCACACAGAGCTGCTGCTGAATTTGATTTAAGCTCCATTGCTCAGACTCTGTTCTGAGAAGAGACAGACTGTGAAAGCTGCTTTCCCCTCAATTTAATCAGACTTCAAAATGAGATGAAGTTTTCCAAGTAGCTGCTGCCACAGGTACATTACCAGGAAACCCTTGTATTCTGCATCCCAGCCCTTATTCTTGTGTTCACAGGAAGAATCAAACCTAAACCTTGACTGACATCCCACGTCTATGTCTGGCACCTGGGAGGGCACTGGCATGGCTGGGCTGTCCTGGACACTCTGTCTACGTGAAAGATCATAGATTTTATTTCACGTGATTGTCGAGTTTGACCATTTCCCCTTCAGACTGGGACAGTTGCTTTTCTTCAGCCAACATGCCACAAAGCCATGTCTGCCTTGGAGAGGAGGAGGAGATCTGATGAGCCTGGAAACTCCACTGACCTCCAGACTCCTTCAATAGTAAAGAGCAGGAATCGATTTCTGCAGTTCCCAGCACAGGGGAAGCTCAGACATTGCTGCCAGCCTGGCAAATAGTGCAGGGCTTAAAATGTCACAGAAGAGCAAAAGAGCACAAACGAGAACTGCTCAGGATCTGAAGGACAGGCAGCCCTCAGACCCCTACCCAAAATCACGGAGTTCTCCTCTGCCAGGGCTGCCCATCCCCACCGACTACAGACAGTAAAATCTGCTTTTTGCTTCAGTTCCCTACCCGGGACTCTTGCAAGCTCCTTTGCGGGGGTACAACCCCACTCACACCCCGAGCGTGTCTCTTACTCACACGCGGGAGCAGCGCTCGCACCCCGGGCTGCCACTGCCGGTCCCTTGTCCCCGGGACACCCCCTGCCCACGCTGTGCCCCAGCACCCCCGGGAGTGTCCCCGCAGCCCCGGCTCATCCCCGGCCCGCGGGGCCGGGCTCCCCGCCCTGCTGCAGCCGGGGACACCCGGGGCACCCGCGGGAACGAGTCCTCCCCTCGCCCAGGGGTGCTCGGGGCACCGCGTCCCCCCGGGGCAGCGCGCTTCCCCCGCGCCGGGTCTCCCCTCACCTCTCCTGGGGGAGCCCCGGCCGCCGCCCGCTCTCGCCCCGCCGACAAGGGGAACTTAACCGGGACGGCGCGGGATCCGCCACAGCGCTCAGGCACCGCGGGACGGACAGCTTCCGGCGCTCCTCCCAGTCCGTCACCGCTCTCTGTCCTCCCGCACCGCGGCCTCTGTCCTCCCGCACTGAAGCTCGCCCGCCCGCGCTCTGCTCCGCACCCGCGCTCTGTCCCTCCGCGCACCGCGCTACTGTCCCTCCCGCCCCTGCCGCGGTCTGGGAGACTACTGAGGGACCGTCCCCGCATCGAGACGGCCCTGCGCTGCAGCTCAGCCGGGGCACACCCTTCCCCCCGCACCCCCTCCCACAAGCGCCCAGCCCAGCCCTAGCCGCTCCACCTCGCACTCACCCGGCCTCGGAGCCGCGACTTTCCCAGCAAGAGAAACTGAGGCACGAGGAGCGTCGTTTAAAGCAGCACTCCACGGCCTCAGCACCTCCAGGCTCACTTTTCCCTCCCCGGGGCTGTCCCCTCTCCTCCCCCCGAGGGAGGCGGGCCGGTAACTCACTCACCTGTCCTTGCAGACCTGCCGGGACACGGGGCAGGAGCCCACGGTGCCCTGTGTGGTGCTCCAAGGACATGCTCGGAGTGAGAGGGGGCACAAGGAGAGGGGGATCACTGCACTGAGCCTGTTGCCGTTGGAGCTGGGTATTGCTTTCCACCCAAAGCATTTTACCTGTCTCTGCTTGGCAAAGCACAAGCCACAACCATCACTTGAATGAGCATTTTGTCAATTCTCTCCACACCAGGAGCTTTCCCCTGGTTGCCAGTTAGAAATGGGAATAGCATCAAAATCTTCATATTCATTTTTAGAGCTCCAAATACTGTCAGCTTGGATTCAGGTGCTTAAACTTACTTCAGAAAGGAACCCCAAACCTGGAGAAATGCACAGCAATAGCCTTATGTCCTCTGTGTGCTTTGGAAAGAGGCTCCCTGAGAATCATTTATGGACTCACCAGCTATGTAAATAGATACATACTGAGATTATTATAAACTGAAAGTTAGTTGTTGTTTGTGTTCCAGAAGTACAAAAGGCCTCAGCCAAGTTTGAGGCCCTGTTGTACAGCCCCCCCACATGGCCAGAGTTAACCCAAAAAGCCCAACATCCATCAGGGATGTGCCCATTTTCCTTCTTTCACCTGGAATGGACCTGAGGGACAACATTCATGACACCCCAAGGAACAGAGAGTCCTTAGTAGCACCACAAGCTCAAAGAGCAGCAGCAGCACTTTCCACTCCACACTGTGCTGCCAACAGTTACTAAACTTTGTGGGCATGTTTGCACAATTGCATTATTTCTTTAGCATAGTTTCCTCTGGAAACTCACCTCCCTGTCAGTCTGTCTTTCCTCAGCAACACTGCTCCTCCCCAACAGCATTTCATTTGTCAGCCAATCTCATCCAGGTTTGGAAGAGGGACTGAAGTCTTTGAGATAAACCAAGTTCCTACTTGGTTTGTGCAGTGAGGCAAGACTCAAAGGAGCTGGCTGAGAAGGTGAGAAAGCTCAGTGGAGATGCCACAGAGGAGGCACAGACCTGGGTTTGCTGCCTCCCTTCTTGTCTGCAAGAGATTTCTCAGAAGAGATGGAGGTGATGGGACAGAAAACCAAACCTGTTCCGAGGAACCTGGCAAGTCATGTTATAGCCAAAAGGCAACCCAGCTCACCTCCTAAGGCCTTCAGCCAGCTCTGCACACAGTGACAAAGCCCCAGAGAGCTGCCTGGCTGTGCAGCTGCACCAATGGCACCTTATATTCAGTGCTGGATGCTCAGGCTTTCCCTCCCAGGGCAGGTGGCTGTTTCCTCCACACGCTGCCAGCTCTCCTGCTCCCCAGCTGCTCCGTGAGGATGTGGGTATCACTTTAGCACCAGGTGAAGAAGGGGCAGTGCAGCCCAGCTGCTCCCTGTCAGAGGGGCTTTAGAGTGTCCTTGCCCACCCTGAGCTTAGCATTTCTGAACTCCAGATGGTGGGAAGTAACCTGAAACTCATATCCCTCTGCCTTTGAGAAACCACCAGCTCAGCACCAGACACAGGACCCTTTCCTGGGACCACACCACTAAAATGCTGGCAGCACATCTCTGGCAGCATCAGAGATAAGGAGGAGATGAGACTTTGACAACCACTATTCTGGCTGAGTTTAGATCTCCTGCCCTGTGGTTCTGCCCCTGTGCTGGAAGGCACTGGCTGCAAGAATTTTTAAGTGCCCCGGTGCAGTCAGTAAGTAACTCCAATAACTGTGCACCCAACTCATATGTGCAAATACCACCACCTTTTCCACACAAAAGGGGCACTGACACAAAAGTGCTGCTTGTGGAGATGTGTGTTTGCAGTTCATTTCAGTGTGTAATAACTGCACATGGAAAGCAGACACACAGTGATGCCTCTGTCCTGTGTATCCCCCCCCAGGCCCAACAATGCCCCGCAGTGATGTCTGCTGAGAACTCTCCCCTCACTGCAGCATGTGCTCAGGGACAGTGAGCAGGGAAAGCTGCTGGTAGGACAATCTCTGGCCACTTTTTTGCACTGCTGGAGAAATGAAAAGCACTCCAGGGGTACCAAAGGGACATAGCAAAGCATCTGTTTCTGAGATAGCAAACTAGCAAATCAGATCTGTAAGAACTTAACTTAGATACTCATAAGACAAGCAAATATCAACTGGGGATAGAGAATATCCTGGAAAAACACTGGGAGTTCCCCAATACCAGAAGACTGGAATTATTCAAAAGGGGGAAAAAATAAAAGGAAGAAATAAGCAATAAGCAGATTGGTGTGGTGGAGAGTTAATTCCCATGCTCACTGTGCTGTGGAACAGGTGTCTGAGAGACCATCAAGCTACAGCAGCATTAGAAGAAAATTCAAGCATAATATATAAGATATTCTAATTGCTACATCTAATTATGAGGAAGAGTAAATCACCATGAAAAAATTATCTGTCAAACAGAGTATAAACATGTAATTGACAATCACACTGAGAGCTGTCATCCATTTTCAGAGGCTGCTGCTGCAGATACAAAGGCAGTACTTGTATCCATGAAGTAGAATAGTTCTGGACTTATTGTGAAGTCCTATTAACCTGATAAATCTTTTAATATTTACATAAACTTCATCCAAAAATTAAAACTCTGCCAAGCATATTTTCCAAAACTGAAGACAGGCATGAGTCTGCATTATCCAACTGGATTCACTAAGGCAGCTGGACAGATGTTTATAGCAGTGCTTTGTGAAATGTCTGTTACTAATCTAACTAAAAAAAAAAATCTTTAATTAGCCATTAATTTCCTCAATAACACAAAAGTCTAGCCTGAGAGTTCTCAAGCTTTCAGCATTAGGACTCTCAGTTTCCTTGGTTGCCTCTGCTTGCCTCAGTTTCCCTCATAGGAGAAAGCAGATCACAGGGATGTTACGAGGCACAACTTAAATTTCCAAAATGTGTTGACATCACTAGGTAGAGATCTGTTCTGAATGCTTCATTTTTATCTATCATAGTCTAAACAGAAAATCAGTCAGCAACACGCAAGTGCAAACTGAACCATTAGAAGAGTTTGCAAGAGAAGAGATGTTCAGCTTTTTCATTAAGGAGCAGTGACAGACACAGATTGGGAACATGTTCCATGGCACGAACATGGAGCCCAGCTGCAGCCTGAAGGACCACAGTCGTTTGTATGCAAATGACAGAGCTGAAACATGGATCAGTGACAGCACAGGTGTGCAGAGATTTGGAAGCACATTGCTCAATCTCCTACAGAGAGGATGGGAATACTTTTCTCTCTTGCACCCCTGGTTTGTTCCTGATGCATAAAGCAACACGGACTGCAAATTGCTCTCGTCAATAATCAAGCCAGGAGAGGCAAAAATAAAGTGACAGCGAGCAAGGTGCCAGGGCTCAAGTGGCAAAACAGCTCTGAGGATATTGTGCACAAAAGACATGCTATCAAAACTATTCATGAAAGAGAAAGGCTTTAATAACCACTTTGTGCTGGTCAGGGAGGATGGAGACTCTGGGGACAGCCTTGTCCTTCATGGTATTTCAGAGCTGTGTCCTTACCATCATCTCCCAGGCAGGTGAGCAGCAGGGTAAGGGGATGGAGAGGAGGAATTAGAACTGTTATGCCCCACAGTCACTCACCTGGGAAGCGGGAGGTTCGGGGAGCAGCATGAGGAGCCAGAGAAAGTGCCCTGGCAGGCCATGTCAGCAGGAGATGGAAATTCAAGCTCCTGTGCAAAAGGGGACAGTCATGAGTCTGAGAGTGACTACAAATAGCCCAGCCCCATGAAAGCATCCCATCATCAGCGCTGGGTGGTCACAGGAACATGAGCCAGCTCTGCTGCCTGAGCCAAGGCTGCTGTGCCCAGCATTGTCCAGGAGCTGAAAGGAGCCTCAGCCTTCAGCCAAATGAGACATTAGCTCTCACACTGAGCACAGAGACAACTGGGAGGAAGCAATCTTAATACTCGCCTGGGTTAATGACTCAGAGACCAGTCCACACAGCTGTGTCTGGCACTGAGGATATCTGCAGGAGCAGAAGGCTCAGTGCCAGATGCAAACACTATCTCCACCCTGCAGGCCAGTGTTAGTGGCCAGAGAGAGTGGAGATCCCTAAGAAACAGCTCTATTTTAAACATGGTGAGCAGCAACGAAATTGCCACATGTGGGGTAGAAAGGCCCGATGTGCAGGAGGGAGTGCTCACCCACCTGGCCAGTCACAAACACAGCACAGCACTGCCCAGAGTCAAAACAAAGGGTGGATCTTGCACCACATCCTCGCTAGGGATTCACTTCTGCTCGTTTGATGTTCTCCCTGCATGGCCACCAGCACAACTACAGCCCAAACCTGCTGGAACTAATGGAGAGGCTCTGGGTGGGATCCTTAGGACTCATTCCTTTGTCAGCACTTTGTATGTGCAGAGAAGGCCACGTGAGACCAAATAAACCATCCTAAACAATCATTCACCTACTCACAGACTGTTCCTGTGGTGCAACTGAAGTGAATTTCTGTACTGACCAAACACAAAAGTGTGGAACTGAAGAGAGGGCTTTGGATGCTGCTCAAGTGGCTGGGTTATGCCCCTTACAGAGAGGTCCAGACGGACTAAACAAAGCAGATACTTTGTAAGTCACAGCCCAGCTCCACTGCCGTGCATGAGCAGGGTGTCTTAGTGAAGCCTTATTGTCCCCACTTGGCAGAAAACTTGTGAAGACCAGTTTGAGAGGTCTCCAAGTCAGCCCAGCTGCAACTAAAGCACTGCATAGTACCACTCTTGGCTTCCACTCAGGCCACAAGAGCATTTAATTTTAGAGAGCAAACAGACAGTATAGACTAAAAGCACTGATTTCAATTGCATTCATAAAGCAGACAGCATCCCAAGCTTTAGAACAAACAGATCTCAACATAATCGGTGAGGTCACAAATGTTTCCCTAAAAGCATGCTCCTAATATTTGGCCTCAGTAGCAACAGATTGAAAGATGTGCTTGGTCAGATTTATAAACACACAGACATACAAAGAAAAAAATCACCATAAATAGGCACAGAAGAAAATTCTGAAACAAAATTGCCTGAATGTAGAGTGAAGTTCTCTGTAAAGCCTCATCCCCCCTCTCTCACTAACCTCTGGAGCAGGGATGTACCAAAGCAGTCACAGTATATCACACTAATGAAATTAATCTGGAAAGCATCACTTCCAGTTCTGTTGTGCTCGTTTTCACAAATCATGTCATCTCACTGGGCCCCTGTCTCTCACCTGCAAACAGCATTAGTGTATTTGTCTTGCACACAGCGTGGTATGAGGTTCTGCTCATTACCTGTCTGTGCACGGCTCTGAAATCTGCATACAACAAGTTCTTCAGCATGCCAGTCACATTTTCTCCTTTGGTATATCTCCCAGGCACATTTTGTACCCACTAATCCTACCCATCAGTCTGTTGTGCCTGTCAAGTGACTCACAGATGTCTGTGCCCATCGCTTCCTGCATCTGACCTTAAAGGGAGGGGAGAAACCCCACCACATTTGTCTGACAAGATTTAGCCCCACTAGCTGATTTTTATCAACTCACATTTCTCCCACTGCTTTATGTTCTCTTCTGATTTTATCATCACCAGATTCTCACCTAGCCCAGCTGAGGTCACATGCACTGGCGCATAATTTCCTGAGCACTCCTGTGCTGAAGAGGCGGCTCAGCATCTTTGCAAATGGGTCAGGGATGGATCTGAAGGGTAATATTTAGTGAGAAGCAACGCTAGGTGATGGCATTCATGTAAGGCAGATCTAAGCTACAAGCTACACATGCTGTTGCCCAACTTCCTACCATCTGTACACCAAACTTTCAGCTTTATGTTCAATAGACATTAATCCCATGCTTGTATACTTAGGTGGAGGCATGAGGTAACACATATGTTGCTCTTGAGATGCATTTCCCCCCCCTCACAATTTGTGCCTGTGACTGTAATGGAAATATATATTAAAATGTATGTTTCTGTTCTTGTATTTGGCTTTTCAGTGCCACCCACAATTCCCATTGCCTGCATATTCTGGCTTCCCACATCCCACTTGTCCACTGTGCTTTGAATGCTGCCTGTTTACCTAAAGTCCAGCTGGCCAGAGTTTAACCCTTAACTTTCAGGATCCTCTCCCAGGCTCTCTCTCCAAGTCAGCCCTGCTCAGCTCCACAGCCTGACAGGACACTGCAAAGTATCCTTGGGAGCCCTCTGGGGGCTGGATCCCACCCAGGGTCAGCACACTGGGAGGAAACAGCAGCCACTCAGCAAACAGGGTGCTCCCTTTTCACCCTCCCCTGCCATGAAGAGCATCTCACCTCCTGCCATGGTTTCACAGCAAAATTCAGGGAAGAGACTGAAGCAGATGGAAGCAGGGAAACGTGGAATAATAAGCTCATGGTCCTCAAGCAGGCTCTGATGCTGAGAGCCAGGCCTTGTGGTGGAAGCCTGGCTAAAAACCTGGAAAGCAGAGGGCATAAACCCCAAATAGAAGCAGGTTACACTCAGAGCACCTGAGAACCACCCACAGAGACTGCAGTTATCCCAGCCACAGTGGGATACCTGCCTTTAAACATCACCACAGAAAACTCCTCCTGCTCATGGCTCTCCCACAGCCATGATAAGGGCTGGGTGGTGTGAACACTGGAAAGGGTCCATGTGCTTCCTGAAGTTATCTCAGAGGGAACAGATGTGCTGGGATCAAAGAGCACTTTAGTTCAGCCAGTTGTAGCCAAACATAGCACAGCCTTCGACTGTGGTGTCTCCTTTATGCCTGCTTTTCCCAACAAAACCAAAAAGAATGGCTCACCTTCAGGCTCCCATCATACGCTGGACACATTAGACCAATAAATATAATTTTCTGCAAAAATCTCTGCAAGTGAACAAGCAGATCCATTAACATCCACCCCAGCTCACATGTGCACTGCAAAGTGGAACTAGTTCACCCAGCACTGGCAGACCAACAGACGCCTCACACTCTGGAGTGAATTCCTTTAATTTTTGGTCTATTCTTTTCCAATGTTCAAAGTCTACTTTGAAAACAGGCAGTATATTATCAAGTTATTTTATTTCAGGAAAACACATTGCAGACTAATTTTCATTAAAATGCATCAATTTAAATAGATCTTTAGCTGGACTTTCAAATTGTTCCTAATTAATATTCCCTTTGAAATCTATCAACTTTCTTTGCTGCCACATTTTCTGCACTAGACTATAAAAATAGTATTTCAAAGAAAAGTCATTTTTATATGTAGTAATCAGACACCACTTCATTATCAGGCTCAATTTTTAAGTCAATTTTTCCTCCTCCTCTCTGAAGGACTGTCAGGTCAATAACTTTCTCCCCTTATCTTCCTACTCATTCCACTCCTTGGCACGGGTGTAATTTCTTTCCCACATTTCTTTACTCGTGGCTTGACAGTTTTTAATGAGCCTTCCCCACCTGTGGCTTTGTCCCCTCAGTTCCTCTCCCTGTTGCACAGATCAGGTTTAACCACACTGCAATCAGTGGTCCTGCCCAGCCTAAACCAGCACAAAGATTATGGTACCAGCCTTTGTTTTTTGGTATAAAACTGTGTCAGTCGTGGTCTAAAGACACTGCCCTGGGACTGGTGCATAACCAGCTTGGGGTCTCAATCAGATTTCTAGCTGAACGTTTTCCCTAACCAGAAACCCACTTACAAACCCCTTTGCTGGCAACAGGAGAGCTCTTGACCAAAAACAGCTGGAAATTGGGCTCCCCTTTGCAAAGGTGCTCCTGGGGCAAAGCTGTTGGGTGTCCTGGTGTCAGTGCTTGGGGAAAACTGTTCAGCTACAGCCCCTGGGGAGGAAGGGGAGATCTGAACACCCCTGCAGATGAGTTGGTGCTTTTCACAAGCACCACGTTCCAGGGAGTACAAATGGAGAATCTGGGACACGACTTTCAGTTTGACAGGGAAGATGCCTGCTGACAATGAATGAACCTTCTTCAGGTTTTGTTGGGGAAAAAAGACAAATACTAAGTGCCAGGGAAACAAAAATACCCCATCACTTCATTCTATCCTGTCACTCTGAACAAAGCAGTGCTTGTTTTTAGGGCTCCTTCTCACATGGCCATACAAATTCTGAACAGAAACCCACAGTGCCGAGCACTGACACAAAAATCACAGCCCACAGCCATTATCTAGTCATATGGAAAATATCTGACTGAGGAAACAGTGTCCTTCACTGGAGAGCCTGAGTGATAAGCTGCAGGCAGAAAAAGCAGAATCAAATCAGTGTCGAATCCACATTCACTCCAAAGACATGTGAGCATCC
Source organism: Manacus vitellinus (assembly GCF_001715985.3). Lineage (NCBI taxonomy): Eukaryota > Metazoa > Chordata > Aves > Passeriformes > Pipridae > Manacus > Manacus vitellinus. The sequence continues at coordinate 1,496,426 of NW_021939960.1, forward strand.
TACTTGTGCTCAGTAAAAGTCATTTTGCCAACAGGCTCTGAGCCTGTTGAAAAGCAGGAAGTACAATGAAAGGAAAAAGAGGATTTTTAAGTCAAACACTGAAACATAGCAGAAAATGCCCGCAACAGGCCCTGAGATACAGACTCAGGAACAGCCAAGAGGCAAAAATACAGTGATTTTACCTTGTACCACAGCAGGAACATTTGGGTTTGATGGTTCCTAGCAAGCAGAGTTCTTGGTGGCAAAGCACTGTACGTTTTGCACTTCTGCAGCTATGTGATGCTTTCTAGGGTCTCTCAACTTTCTTTCCCCCAAATCATGTTTATAGATCTCACAGTGCTTCAACATATCCCAAAAATTATTTTACAGAAAACATGTTGTTTTCTTCCTCAGCTTTTCATTGTACTGCAGCTAAGCCCAAGTAGGATGATGGCTACACACCATGTCTTCATGTCTCAACTCCCTGCAGAGCAAGACCAGACAGACACCAGGTCCCAAAGGTATCTAGACCATTGCAACATTTAACAGGCCATATTTTAAGCTGTGAGCACTGAACCAGGGAGAAAGAATTTAACTCCAGCTGCAGGCAGATCTGCACTGAAGACAAATTTGTGCCAAAAGTTTTCAGTGTGAGTTACCAGCATCTGAATACTGCACCTTTCTCTGTTGTGAAAGGAAGCTCTTGGACATAAGCATCATTTTATTAAGCAGCACATAATGCTCACTGTAGTATATACAGCAGCACAGTTATCATGCTCTATTTCACAGCATTAAAAATGAACTATTCTCCAAGCAGGAGAAATCTTCATATCAAAGATTCAAGCACCACAGGCTTTGGTGCTGTCAGAAGAGATTATTTTAATTTTTGATATGCCTCTAAATAGTCCAAGACTTTACAAGTCACAGTGGAAAGTGAATCAGACTTTGATTCCTGAAAGAGGCAGAAGTCACTAGAAGAGTCCAAGTGAAGGGTGTTTTTGAAAGACTAGACATGGCAACTCTTCCCAGAGCCTGGCAGTGATGTGTGGAGTGGAGAACACATTTCAAATGACTCAGTGCTTCTCCACCTGAATACTGAAATGCAGGAGTAAGAAAGGGAAAGAAAAGGATCCCTGAGACTGACCTTTCAAGTCTGAGCTCTGAAGACGCAAGGTTCTCCCTGGTGGTATGAGGGCCACACACAGACCAAACACCTCCTTATATCCTCAAGTACTCACCCTTCTAAATCTTTTTTCTGTTACTGATTTACATGAAGAGGTTTTATGTTCTCAAGGTGAAATTCTCCACTGGAGATCTAGGAGTGGGAGACAGAGTCTAGCAGCATCCTCTGCTCAGCTAACACCTCCCCAGTTCTGTCCTGGAGCAGCCACAGGACACCCAAACCCCTGCAGACACAGTATCTGCCCGGGCAGACACTGAACAAAACACACCCTTAAACGAGGTATAAAGTCCCCTTAGATCCTTATCAACACAAGACCCAAACTGCCAGATCATCTGCATGGAAGCACCCTCTGTAAAAATCTGCTTAGCAGAAAACAGCATTCCTGTAACATGATGCTGTTCTGCCACTGGGTTTCACCTTATTCCTTACACCGAATATCTACCCTTCTTACCTTTACCTATGGCCTTGCTCACCCCCCTGTGTTTGTTGCAGCAGCTGTACATGAATCTCCTCTCAAAAGCTGGCCAAGCACATCTTACCCCCACCCAGGACAGTCTCACTGTGCTCTGTCCTCCAGCACAAACCAGCTGGGCACAGGCAGTGACCAGCCCCAGAGTGCCATCTATGGCTATTTCACAGGACTTCACAGCACAGCAGCAAACACACAGGCACGCTCATCTCCCCTCCTGGCATTAGGAGTATCCCTCAGAAAAGCTTCTGTCATTAAGGTCTGAAGAACAAGAGAATTTAGTCACAGCAGCAGATGCAACAGTAGCTGCCCTAAGAGGGCTTTTACTTCTCCTGGACCGAGAGGCAGAGCGTGGGGAATTAAGCCCCTCTCCCCCACTCTCCCCAAAAAAGGAGAAGCAGAACATATGCACGCAGCCCACTGATTTCTGCTGAGGTGGCCCAAAGCCAGCGTATAAACCAGGCTGGGTACCTGTGAAATGAGGCTGGAGCACGTTAGCATTTTTAGAGTCAGAAACCGAGTATAAAGCAAAAAGAGATGGAAATGGCATTCTCCCCTCAATGCACATCCCAGGACCAATAAATGAGCCACCTCCACCAGGGAAACCGGCCACCCAAGGGAAACCATGTTCCTGGGGAGGTGTTTCACAGCGGTGCTGAGTTGACCCCTCTGGACAGAAAGGTTTATGGGGCCAACTCTGGCCCTGCAGCTGAGGAAAGAGGTTTGGAGCAGGTGATGTGGCAGGTGCTATCCTTGTCTGCTTCTGCCACTGAGTCAGCCTGTGCAAGCTGCAGCCAGTAAATCCATACAGCCCCCACCTCCATGAGATCACCTGGGCACTGGTACAGCCAGTAAATCCATACAGCCCCCTCCTCCGTGGGCACATCTGGGAACTGCTGCTGCCAGGCACGGAGAGAGCTGTCAGTGGCACTCAGCTGATCCTCTCGGCCACCCCTTCGGGGTCACAGCACAACCCTCTCCATGAGAGGAATTACAGGAATTACAACGCTTGGCTGTACAGGAGAACATCTCCAAACCACCCGGCCAAACAGACCCCATCACTCCAGAGCAGGACAAGCCCACCTACATGCCCCAACCAATCCAGCACAGCACTGTCAGGTGTCTGCTGGTTTCTACTGGCAGGAGCTGCATTCAGCATTCCCACCCAGCCATGCTCCCCCCAGGAACACAGAGGGTCTCTCTGCCAGGACCCAGGTCTTCAGGAGATCCTCTGACCCGGTGCTAACATGGGTATCTAACAGGTTCTTCTGCACCCTTCAAGGGGCCACACAGATCCTTGTTCTCCATCAGTGAGCTCCTCCCAGCTGCCACGGCCCCACTGGGACCACACACACCCCCACAGCTCCCAGGGGCACGAGGGACACGAGAGGAGGAAGCCTCTCCTCCCCACCACAGACTGCCCTGTGGGAAGGTTCACCATGAACATACTGGTTAGCATAAGTGCACTGAGACATGTAAACAGGCTGTTCCTTTTCAGACTTGCTGGATGACAGCACCTATTTTCATTGACAGTTTATTTCTTAGTGTTTGGGGCTTACATGTGTGCAATGATGGAGAGTCATGCAGAGCTCTCTGCTTTGGCAGAGACAGCTCACCAGAACTGGCCGTGCTTTAAGAAGGGGGTCTGTGAAGACTTCAGGTAAGGCAGTTAAATTGGAGCACATTGCACACAAAGCTACAGAGCAGATTTTACTTACTTTGGGAGAAAGCAACATTTTTCACTAAGGAGTTGATGAGCAGTTGTGGGTTGATTTTTTTTTTTCTTTTTTTAAAGCAGGTTGATGATGAAAAATCTCAGAACAGTATGACTATCATGAGAATGATTTCTAAAGCAGGAAGCATGACAGTCCCACACCCACAACAGCAGAAGCAGCTGCCACACACAAGTTGTCAGCCACACGCTGCAGGTCTGGTCCTGCACTACTTAAAGCTATTGGAGCTCTGACACTCTCTTCAATGCAGAAAACTGCACAATGCAGAATTAACTCAAAGCCTAGATAAGACAGAAAAAACAAATTAGTGGTATTACCCAAGTCAGAAAGTATTTCACATGCTTATCTCAAAGTAGGAACTCCTATGATAAAGCCCAGTCTGAGCAGAAGCAACAGAACTACCACCACCACTCACACTCAGGATCTGCAGCACTCAGAAAAGAACCTACCAATGAGAAATATCAGTAATTAAAACAATCTCTAACCTCATGTGAAGTTCTCTGCAATATGACTTCAGTGCCTCCCAGACTCTGAAAGCTAAAAGAGAGATTTCTCCTTGAGGCTAAGGAAAAAAAAATAATCAGAGCAGGTTGTTTCATTTTTATCTGGAACATTTCCACCTGCCCACCTCTTTTCTGCAAAAAGCCTTTCCAAGTTCAGTGCAAGTCCATGCCTGGCTTTAAGTACAGGTGACACAGGAAGCTGCTGAGTGTCAAGATGATTTTCATGGCCCCTTTGCTCTGCTACAGCAGCAGAAAGCCAGGGCTTTCTCCAGTTGCCAGCTGGAAGGGAATGGGGAGCAGGGGTGGCTGGCTGCAGCCGTGGCCCAGCAGTAACTAAAGCCTCTGACCCTGCTGTTCCTCAGGGTAAGGGAACAGCAACTCCGGCTCTCCAGAGGCATCTAAGGCAGCACGGCCCAGATGGGAGAAACATCCTGCCCGCCTTTGAAAAACCCTGGAGCGACTCTGCCTTACCAAATGGCAGGAACCAACTGGCTGTCCCTTTGAGGACTCCTAAGGAAGGCAGGCTCTTCCTTTTGCAGAGGTCAGAGCACTGAAGCAGCTGGTTCCAAAAAGGCAGCAACCCATCGCAGAGCCAGAGCTCCCATAGCCTGTCCCACACTGTGAAAGCAGTAAAAGCAGTGCAGGAGGGGGAAAATAAAGAATGATATGGATTGGTCCACTTTGGGCAGTGCTATGTGCCATTAATCCCTGGTTACAGCTCTGCAAGGACAGCCTGGGATCAGAATTGCCTTTCCTGATTCTGGCACAGGGCTGGCTGCCCACAGCTGCCCACCAGCACCTCATCTGCCTTATCCAGGGATCTACATTCCCATCTGATCCAAGGAACAAACATGATCCACAAACTGATCCACACAGAACAAACCATGCTGGGATCTCCTCAGTGCTGAGCTCTGGTGCCGTGAGGACCAGCCCTGCTTCACACACAGGAGCACACTGAAATCTGCACAGAAAGCCTGTCAAACTGAGCAGCTGCTCCCTGGCTCTCCTACACCTCTCCTCAGATGGAGGAGCTTCAATTATGTGGCATGTCTGCAGGATTTGGGAGGTAAAAGAGCTGCTGCCACATCACATGCTTTAACCCTTTGCCTTCCTCCAGGCACTGTGGAAGATGTGCTGCACTGTGTTCATTTTCACGTGGTGGCTCAGTGCACAAGGCTGCCCTCAGAGTCTGGTTTTCACAGCAGGGGTGTAGGAGTACAAAACCACAAACCTACTTAGTTACTGATTCCCTGCCCCTACATTTTCAGACTGGCAAGACAAGTTACAGAAAGCCTTCTCTAGGGGAATACATCAACTGTAGAAAAGTACTTAAAAGTAACTGCAACGTTCAATTTTACTTAATGTTACACAAGAGCTCTAAGACATTTACATACTTACAATCTTAGATAAACACAACTACATTCCATGATGTTCAGGAGGAATCATGGAACACCCCTCACAAATAACAGACAGAGACATTTGCAGCCCAACTCGGTTGCTGCTTAGATACTTAGATATTATGCTAAAAGGCCTAATTCACTCTCACTGATTAAGAGAAGCAACTAAATGAGAGCCGAACTAGGTTCATCAACATGTACCTTAACTTGCAGTCACCTCCTGCTTTTCTCAGTCACTCTGGCAGCATTTATCACCATGCTCAGATTAGCTCCCGTTTCAACAAATACTGCAAAGGTGAATCTTTTTCCCTAAAGAGGGTCTACAGCATAATTAGCACTAAACACGTAATTAGTACTAAACGCTTGTAATCCACAGCCATCTTCCAGAAAAAACAACTTCAAGGAGCTGTCGGTTCAAACCACCAAATCTAAACTACTTAACAGTGTATGGAACCTTTAAGCTTCTGTTGAGAGCAAAAGAGGCAGAAAACAAGTTTATAGATCTGTAATCAGAAACGTCAGACAGTAAGGCTTGTTTTATATGCACCAGAAACACGTCAGCAGGAGAAGCGTCACAGCATGAGGGAAGGTTTCCTGCAAGAATATTTTAGTTACCTTGAGCCTGATTTTTATAATCCTCCCTGGTACTTCCAGTAATCTCGGCAGATCTGAGTAGAGGACTTGTAGAAAAGGCACTTCAGGCATTTCAGCATTCACCTGACATGCTTTAACACAAGGAACAAACGAAAAGAATGATCTAGTTTGGAACTTGAGAAATTATCCTGCTCTGGAGCTAGCAGGATGCAAAAGGAGCCAGGTGGCCTAATTCAAGTGCCAAAATGTACCTCAGTGGTATCACACATCTTCTGGGAGATGCAGCTTCCATCAGGAAGCTAGTTAGATAAGTGTCATGGAGAGCCAAGGCTGGGAATCCATGGAGGTTAGCTCCACATGGCACACAGAGCCTGCTCCCACCCCACCTCAGTCTGCTGCAGACTGCTGACATCCCGGCTCACATGCTCCATGGAACGCTCTGAGTCATGCTGCTAAGGCTGGAAAATAAATGGGTTTTAAAAAGCTCTGTGTTCTGCAAGCAGCACACCCAGTCTGGGGAGGCTGAGGCCCACGATACAGACATTGTTGCCCGTTTGCCCAAGGCCCCCTTTGTGCACCAACTCATCATGGCTGCATGCAAACACAGTGGTGAACAGACAGCTACATGCACTCGACTTTAAGAAAAGAGTTAAGCCTTTTCTTAAAGGCCTCTTTATTTTTTTTAAATTCCTTCAAAACATAAATTAATTTAAACAAATCAGATGCAAAACACCTGCATTTTAAATTAGCATATATTTTACTGTATCAATCACAGCAACCTCATACAGTAAGATACACAAAAATAGAGCATGGTATCACTTCAATTCAACACAGGTTTGTACTACAGGATTCCATGACATATATACAGAGGACTTTTCTTTTTTCAGAGCAAGCATAGTCCCTGCTCTGGTCACCGTAAAAATTACGTGGCATCACAGTTTTAGTTATTCACTGTAGTGTGAGTAGCCATATGGAAATTGAACTTGTGAACTAGAAGATACACTGTAGAGCAGCCAAACAGGCATGACACTGCAGAAGGTGAACAAAACCAAAATAACCACCGAAAGGAAAACCACCTTCAGACTGCATTGTAATAGTAAAATTGTGTTTTAAATTCTTCACTATATACATAATGTATCTACATTTGTGTCATATTTATATATATATATATATATTTATAAAAAACATACAAGAGTTTGAAAACCTTAAAATCATTCACCTAAACAACATTCACCCCAACCTTTAGGGTCAGCAAGGCAGTACTTGACCTTGACATTATGTTCAGTTGCAGTCCCTGATTGTTAAACACACACCATTCACTTTGTTTCTTAGTGCAAACTGGACAGTAACTTATTGTTCTCAGCCCTCTGTAAGACCCAGGTTCCATCTTATTTCCATTATGCTTCTGACACCCATTTACGGCTAAAATTATTTTAGCTATTTTACAATGTTAGCCTATATAATTTCCCCTTCTACCTACCTGAAGCCCTCCCCCCACCCAAAAAAATGTAAGACAAACAATCATTCATGCATGTTTGTGTCACACAGGGATTGATGGACACTGAATTGTGAAGCCTAGACTCTAACAGTGGTTAAAAACCCCTAAGTGAATAATTTCAGTGCAAAGTGGACTACATAGTTTACATCTCAGCTAGAGTTCTTTACAGATATTTTGAACACATTTAGTTCTGCACATCAGATTAGGTTGCCTGATACTTTGTGCTAACTAGCTAGTTGGAATAAGGGACTTAGGATTCTTATGGGTTTCCTTTTAATAAAAAACTAAAGTCTATTCATAACCAGGTGTTGTTTGGGGGTCAAACTGTACAGAGCCCAGCACCAGGGAGTCCTGATTCTCAGTCAGGGCTCCCAAGTACTATAGCAATAGACAAGGGTTATTATCTGATTCACATCCATAACTGATGGGTTCACTTGAACAGGAGTCACAAATGAGCTCTGATTTTTAACCAGGCCAGTGCTTTACTTGCTGGACTACACTACGGACTTGGCAATGAATTTGGAAGCAAGCATAACATTAATACTTACAATTTCCATAACCACAAAGAAAAAGCGTGCACTGAGAAGCAAAATCCTGCAATTCTTAGACAAGACTCCACTCAGACTAGTGCTAGTCTTATCAGAGGGAAAAAAAAAAAGAAAAGGCAGATTAAAACCAAGAATTGATCAGAGCCAAGAACATCAGTCTGCCAGTGGCTATAATAAGCTATGAAATAAAGTACAAGGAAAAACAAAAGGTCACACCTGAACAAATAACCCAGAGAGACTTCATAGTTATAATGATTCTACCACTTTTAAGAACTCAACATATTAAATATTTATTAAAAATAAACTGTTTCCAAATCACCTATTTACAGTACAAAGAACAGTACTTAATACATGTGCAACAGAAAGTAAAGAAAATGGATACTCATCTGAGAGGACAACACCCCAGGCATCATCTGAGTGACACAGATACACGTTCACCTCTTTAAAATACCATACGGTAAAATCCAGAAGGATGATATTGGCAACACCGGAAAATAAAGCACGTATTACCCAGATTCAGATTACATAAGCTTGAGATAAACAACTGGGAGAGAAGGGGAGAAGGAGGAAACAAAGACAAAAGGAAGAGATGCTGTGGTGTTTGCATTTTGGAGATCAAGAAATGCAGACACATGTCAAAAAGTAGTCCTTGTTGGCAAAACAGGCCATTCACATATTTCCTGCACATTTTGAAGTCATACTTTATCAAAAACCGGCAGTTTTGTTGCTCATAGAAAATGAGAATCTTAATTCTCTGGCTTTATCTTCAAGCCCTGCCTGGCTTTGTTTGGGCCAGGAGATGACCGCGATGTAATAGAAAAGTGTGATGTCGCTTTTTAAAAATACAACAGCTGCCAAGTTTTAAGGAAAAATGTGTTCTCTCCCCCATTTAAATTGAAAAGCGATGATCATTTAGGAGTTACCTAAATTATAGCAGCATGAAATCTAATGGATCTGCAGCATCTATGAAGCCACAAAAACCAAGAACTGGCACCTGATCACTGAACCATGGTTCCAAATATTTGGACGTGTGGTTTTGGTAAGAGGTCAGTGTGGAGTCAGAACATTAGTTAGGATAGCCCTTTCCCCTTCCCCTTTCCTTCCCAAACAGACTAATCGGGTCTATCTATAGACCACGTGGGACAGCTGGGATGATTTATAGTTTAACTGGTTGTTAGGCAGGAACCTGTGGAGCTCGCTCTTCCTACAGCAGGGGTCATAATAGTAAGCATTGAGGCAAGAGTCACAGGAGACTTTCGAGCAGAACGTGCAAGTGTTCGCAGCTCCGGAGCGGTTACAGAAGCCGCAGCGAGAAGTGCCCGAAGGCTTGGATTTGGAGCTGAACTGAGCAGCTCTGTCTTGGCTCTGAGTCTGTGATGTGTACTGTGACTTCTCCCTCAGAGCAGACGCAGGTGACAAGCTGTCGTTTGGGAGTGGTTTGATTGAGTAGGTGCTCTGTTTCACCGCTGGGTATTCCTGCCTCGAGCTGAACAGATTGTCACACTTTTGGCAAACAGAAGTGCCGCAGGGTACACCACAGTTCTGGCACTTGGGGGAAGCTGTCTCTTTGGCTAGGTGGGTGCGTTTGTGGTAAACGGGGTTGGCATCGCTTCTTAACAGCCACACATCAGGCTTAATAGATTCTTGTCTTTTAAAATTTAACATACCCCTAGAATCGTGATCAGTATATAAATCTAAGTCCTCTTGGGCAGAAAAATAGGAGCTGTAAGGGACGTTTGTTCTTAGCATGCCATTGTGATGAGATGAAGTTGGCAAGTACTCGTCTGAACACCCGTGTGGGGAGCTGGACATGGTCAGTAGAGAGGGCGACGGGCGGATAATTTCATCTTTAATGTCATCTTCCGCATCGACCAAAATCGGCTCTTTCCTGAGGCTCAGGGAGCTCATCAAAGGCGGTTTCTTACTTTCCCAGTAATTATCATACGTATCCACTGACTTGGAAGGCTTGCTCACCTTTGGCTTGAAGTAATCTTTAGAGGCCCGTTCACTGGCCGATTTCTGGAGCACCATCCGTGCCATGGAAGTGTTCAGGTTCTCCTTGCACTCCACACGCCGCTTCATGGCCTCGGAGCAGCCGCGCACGTCCTCGCTGCTGTTCTTCCGCTCGTTTATGACATCGATCTCCGAATAACCTTTATCCTTCACTTGCAAGTGGATTTCAAGAAGCTGCTCACATTCCACTTTGGCCAAAAAGAGTTCAAATGAAATCATTTTCACTTGGATGGCATCGACCTGCTCTTTGAGCTTATAGGTTGTTCCCAGTTCTGGGACATAGCCCATGTAGTTCAGAATCTGCCTTACATCATCTTCGGTTAGAGCAGACTTTACATAATAAACAAAGGGTCCAGTGTAGGTCTAAGGGGGAGGGGAGGGGAATAAAAGGAAAACTAGGTTACAAATTCAGTGGTGGACTAGATGTTCAGATAATTCAGTGACAGAGAGCATTATAATTAAATAGAATAATAACGACTGCGAACACATGCAACTCCCTTGGCAAGATGAGCTCAATTTCTGCAGCCCTCCTGTTCAGCAGATGGAAATTCCACATGAGGCAAATTCAAAGTAGGAGAGCTTTCATTCAAATTAAAATCCTGATTAGCATAATGTCCTCCCTGGTGATTTAAATCACTCTGCTATGCACTGACATTAACTTTTATGCATACCGGACATGTCTGCATTACAGGAAGTCTACCATGAAAGGCAAAAAGGCCGGAATTTCGGGAACTGCCCCAGCCAGGGGCAAGCTGGAGGCAAGAGGAACCCAGAATTACAGCAAGAGGGCCAAACTTCAGTTCAGCTTTAAATGGACTTGGGGTGCACACTTTTTTCTGTACTGTTACTAAACAGTTTCAAACATCAGTTCTACTTAATTTAATATTAATTCAAAAAACTTCCACTAAAAGAGCCCCAAAAGCGAAGACACAAGTTTCTGCAAGTTGAAATACCCTCAGCACCTGGCACACCTGAGGGACGTGCTTATCCCACTTCAGCCTGTTCTGGACTGTAGGCAGGAGCAGCATCAGAACTTAATCATAATGAAGATTTACAGAGAGATCCAGAAGAAAGACAGTTTCCCCTTGGGGAAACAGAGAACTCTCAAATGTTCTAATAATGTCCAAATTCTCTGCTTAACAGTGAAACTGTCTTTTTACAACTGCCAAGGACTGCAGACACCAATCCCAGCAGTCTGTCTATCCAGCTTTCAGGCCTCAAAACTGTTCTTGCAATTCAGGTGCAGCATTCATTACTGAAACAGTGCAGCAGCTTTGAATAAGCATCTAAGAACAAGTAAAAGATAAAACAGAAAACTCAACAGCAGAGAGCTCCCTATGTGATTTCCAGCACCCAAGCCCAGCAGTGTGTGAGTTCCCTCTTCCCTCTCTGAGATCCTGGCATAGGAAGATACATTTGAAAGTGCATTAAAATCAAAACTTCATGAACTGAGAACTGACAAGCAGATAAAAGATATTCTGAAAGCAATTCTTTTGGAGATGTTCCTTCGCCATTATCATACAGTTTGTGTGAAGCTCAGCAAAGCATCCACTTGAACACATGCACTGGGCTTAGTACTTGTGTCCAGTAACAGCTGTGGCAAGACAGAAATCTAATCCAACTCAGGGGCTCACCTTCGTGAAAGCATCTCCAAGTAGAAATAAAACAGTGTAGCAAGGCAGACTGAACAACAACCTTAAACAAGCTCTTTTTCTATTTTATACACATTATGACTTCAGGTAGTACTTGCACTTCTGCTCTTGGGATACTCTCACCAGCACAAGTTCACTTATTTTACACAGAAACTTTCCTATGGCTTCTGTTCACCAGAACATATATATCATGCCAATAAACAGAAAAAAAAAAAAGAAGGCTCTAAAGGAACTGCATGAAATGTGTTAACAGAAAGGAAAACAAATCATGTTCTCACTACGGCTACACAAAAAATGTCTTACCTTGATATTTTTGAACTCCTTTTTCCAGGGGTACAGAAAGAGATTAATTCCAACTGTCTCGAGCATGTTGAATGCATTGTGGAGGCAATGTAAACTCGAGGATTTCACAGATCTCAGTGAGTTTTCAGCCATCTCATAAAATTTAATCAACCGGAATCTATAAAAGGGATCGATTTTGGGAAGGCAAAGTAAGGCCGCTGCTGCCACTCGCAAGTACTCATCGTTAATAGGACGCTGCTTGTTGTCAGAGGCATTCAGTTTGCACTCGTGGAACTGTACATACTTCCGAAATAAATCGTCTTTGTATTTTGTATCCATTGAAATCAGCGTTTCCCTCGCGCTGGGGCAGCTACCTCGTCTCTGTCATGGCTATTTGGCAGTAGGTTGAGTGTCTGGCATCAAAAATCTTCAGCAGTGGTAACTCCTGGAGCAGAAACTGAAAACAAAGACAGGTCACCCCAGGTGCCCACACCCCAGATGTCCACAGCATCTCCCTGCCCCACAGAGCTCTGTAATCCTGCTCTCACAGAGCAGCAGCTCCCACAACAGCCTCTCTAAGACTCCAGAACAGCGCGAGCGGCCACAGAAATGCTGCTGTCCTGCTTCTCACTGTCATTCCCTGCTCCTCTCCCAGGTCCCTGCCCAAGTCAGCACCACCAGGCAACACCAAGAGCTCGGTACAGCAGAGCTGGGCAGGCTCCAGCCCAAACTGAGGCTTCCCTGGCTCTGGGAACCCAGGGAGAAGTAACTCACAGCAAAAAAACTGCAAGGAGAAGGATGAATTTTTAGAGCCTCTTCTCACCATTTTATTTTTCCCCTTCAGTTCGCAAAACTTATACAAACATTATTTTAAACAGTCCCTGGGGGGTTTTTTGTCCCTTTTTTTTTTTTTCATGCACAGTGATACAAAGTTTAAAAAAATTCCACAAAGAAGTTTCACTTTGCTCATCTTGGTAAAGCATCTACTTTTTTCCCCTCTTGTGGCACAGGACTGCCCCTAAACTGAGAGGGTTTATTTACTTTGCCTTCCGATTTCTAGCATTTTCTAGGCTTTTGTTGGCCACTGACATTCCATGTGCTGGGGCAGCTCTGCAGCCATCTCCAGAGGGCCCTCTCCCCTGCAAACCACAGCCCAAGTTTCAGCTGAATGCTAGCAGCTGCAAACACATCTGACATCTTTTAGGCAAAAAACCTACACCTGCCACCTTCAACTGCTTTATTGAAATCGAGCAAAACCCATTTCTGTGTTTCCAGCATGTGCTTTTGTTGGCAGGAATAGCTGCTTTTATGGGCACACTGATCTACATTTTCACCTCACTGAGCTCACACACTGCACTGAAGCAGCTGGTGACAAAAGAAGCTCCCAAACCCTGCTTTACCAAAACCTCGGTAATTAACAGGCCAAGTGACTCCATCTCAAATGCCCGAGGAACTTGTGATCAAAAAGCAGACCACAGGCTGTGTTCTTCACCTAAAAAGACAACCCAGCCCTTGAACTGATGGGAGGTGGGAGAAATCAGTGCAGTATTTCAATTGTAGTCAGTCTGAAACTGCACTTCAGAGAAGACTTTTCACCCGGTATTAATAGCTGCTAGAACAGTGATCAATTCCCCCCACCTCTGTTACAGTGCAAATCACTGCTAAGAGCAAAATTAACTGAACGAAAGGAGCCAAAACACAAAATACCAACAACCAAGAGGCCTGGAAAACAAACAAACAAAACCACCAGCCTAGCAGTTAACACTCCCTGATGAAAGGCTATGCTCAATGCCAGCCCCGTAGGGGGAAAGTTAAGTAGCAGTTCGGTTTCTGCTCCCAGGCACACGGTGCTGGTGTCAAAAGACAGGCTGTGAATCACAGGAAATGTGGAGTGCTAAGTTAACATCTCAGCATAAGGGCCAGGAGCAGTTCCGCCTCTCTCCACGTTCCTCCCCCAAATTGTGCAGGATGGGTCTGTGGACAAAGACAGCAGAGCCTCTTCCTTGGCAAGAAGAGCTGCACAGGAGACTTGCAGAGAGAGATCTTTGTCTGGCACGTCAGCGAAACACCCCCAGGACACTGAATGATCCCGTGCTGACAAGGAACCGGAGTCAGAATAAGAGTTCCACCACCCCCACTGCCACTACCCACCAAACAAAGCACTCGGTTACACGTGAGAGATGTCAGGGTCAGGAGAGTTCCCAGACAAAAAGTCCTTCACCAAGGCCTTGCAGATGGCAGCCCCTGCCAGCCCTGCCTCTGCCCCGGGGATTGCACACAGGTCAGGGTCGAACTGCAAACGAGGACAGACCAAACCCCCGGGCTCCGTCCCAGCCCCCCGGCAGCACAGCCATGGTTACAGGCTCGGGAGCCGCGCGGTGCAGCAGGCACGGATAAATATAGGCTTAACAGCGCACTGGTGACAGAGCACAGCGAGGAACGAGGCTGTTTTCTGCTGCAAATTATTGACTGAAAACCTCAAGATTTCCTGGAGATGCAAGAACAGTAAAGTCCAGTGTCTGCCCGGTGGGACAAGAGAACGTTCCTACCCATCTCCAGGGCCAAAACCTCACCCGAGGGAACCGACTGTCCGACCACGCTGGACCACTCGGCTGCACAAAAACCTTGACAGCAGCACGGGAGCAGCAGGAGACGGGTACTGAGGTGCACCCTCCTCGTGAGGTACACACACACTGCTCCTACCGTGGCCGAGAGCACCAGGAACGCCAGACTGTCGCCGAACACCTGACAAGGCTCCCGGACACAACGGCTCCCAACGGCCCCCGAGCCCCGCCGAGCGCTGTCCGCCGGTGGAGGGGCGGGCGGGGGCCCGCTCGGGGCCGGTTGGTGCCCGGTCACCTGTTGCAGAGCCGGGGTGAGGAACCCCCGGGCACCCGCCCGGCGGCCTCCCCAGCCGCCCGCCGAGCCCCGGCTCCGGGAGCCCGCCGCCGCCGCCGCCCCCGCCCGCCCTAACGCACCAGCCCCGCCGCTGCGCCCGGCCCCGCCCAGCCGAGCCCCTGCCTCCGCGGCCTTGCCCCGAAACTCGACCCCTCCGCTGCCGTCGGCTGCGCCGGTACCCCGTGCGCGGCCCCCGGCGCGCTGCCCGCCAGGGAACAGGGACCGCCCGCCCTCTCGCTCGGCAGGCCGCGGGCGGCGGCGACCCGGAACTGAACGCGCTGGCGACGCGACGCTTCCGCCGGTGGACGTCACGCGGGCGGGGCGGGGCGGCCAGCCCTTGCAAGGCCGCCACCCCGGGGCTGGCGGGGCATGGAGCGGTCGTGAATGTCGGCGGGCTGTGGCGGAACCGGGCCGTGTGACTCGCGCTGGTGCCGGGAGCGGGTTCGCGCGCGCTGAGGGCCCAAGCGCGGGCCCCGCCGCCAGGAACGGGAATAGGGGATACGGGCCACGCCCCCGCGCCGGGCCCACGCCATCGCACGGCGACCACGCCCCCTGCTTGTGACTGCTACCCACCAAGCCATGACGCGTTCATTTGCATGACCACGCCCACCAGCGCCGGTCCCGCCCCGGCGGGGCGGGGCCGCCGGCGTGCGCAGTGCGCCCCCTGGCGGCGCGGCGGAAATGGCGGCGGGCGGCTCGTACGCGGGTGTCCCGGAGCGGCGGCAGGACCCGCTGTTCCCGCCTTCACCTGCCCCGTGTGGGCCTCGGGTGTTCGAAGAGCCCCATGCGATGTCCCCTGCGGACATGTTGTGAAGCGCCGCCGGCGGACGGGGCGGGGGAAGGTGCCGGGTGCTTCGCGGCCCGCGGGTGGCTTGCGGGCCTCCGGAAGGAGCCGCAGCTCGGGGGGGGCTGGGGGCAGGGGCGGGGTGTCGAGGGCAGGGGTGAGTGGGCAGGGGGACTCCGCCGGCTGCTCTGCGACTCGGCAGCGGCTGAGGGGTGACCTGGAGCGTCCGTGAAAGAGAGAATTAAAGAAAAGCAGAGGCAGAAATAAAGCCGCTATTCTTCCACTTTCGGTTCCTCACCTTGCTGAAGGATGCGGGCACGGAGCGCCGGGACAAGGGGGAATGGCTTCCCGCTGCTAGAGGGCAGGGTTACAGGGGATTTTGGGAATAAATCCTTCCCTGTGAGGGTGGGGAGGCCCTGGCACAGGTTGCCCGGAGAAGCTGCGGCTGCCCCATCCCTGGAACTGTCCAAGGCCAGGCTGGACGGGGCTTGGAGCAACCTGGGATAGTGGAAGGTGTCCCTGCCCATGGCAGGGGTAGGAACGAGATGAGCTTTAAGGTCTCTTCCAACCAAACCGCTTTATGATTCTACTGCCTTCAAAATCCACTTATAAAACTTATAAGGCTTACTAGTATTAGAAAAATAAAAAAAAACCTCAAAAAAAAAAAAAATGGTCCGCCCCGGGTCCACCCCCTGAGAACTGAGTCGGGGGGCTTTCGGGACCCCCTGTTCATCCCATCTTCCTCTCCCTCAGAGCACAAAGGGTACATAGTCACCCAATTCTTGACCGTATTCTGTGGTTTAGGCCCTGATATGCTGTTCTGCCAACAATCTAGGCCTTGCCTTGACAAAAGACTAAACATTTCTACTGGTTTCAGGAGTAGGACTGATATAGGGAGCATAGAATGGGGTAAGAGGGTTAAGGAATGTGTAAACAAGGGTGCTAGAGAGAAAGGGAGCCCTGTCCAACAGCAAATAACGCTGGGCAGGACAGCCTGGGATCCTCCTGCTCCTCCCTTGGGTACCTGAGTGCCAACGGGCCGCTGCTTTCCCCGATCTCATGTCTCAGGACTCGGTTATCCCTGCGGGCAGGGGGCAGGGAGGGCATGGGTGTGGTGCTGGTGCCCACCACAGGTTTTTCTCCACCACAGGTTCTGCACGCCGTGCCTGCAGGAGTGTCTCAAGCCCAAAAAACCAGTGTGTGGCGTGTGCCGCAGCACCCTGTCCCCTGGGAGCAGAGCTCTGGACCTGGAAAAGCAGATTGAAACCACAGAGACCACTTGCAATGGCTGCAACAAAAAGGTATGAAGGCGGTTGGAAGTTAAGTGCCTGAGGTGTGCCTGCTCAGCGACACTGCTCAGAGGGAAATAAAGTGCTTGCTCCTCAGCTTTCGGCAGAATCAGGTCAAAATGTTCATTCTGATATGTTCTAAAGGTATTTGATAAAGGCAGCACCCAAATGTTGGCATTCTTTCCACAGTTTTTTTGTTGTTCAGGAAGCAAATTTCAGATGAAAGAGACTGATTTTAAAATTACAGTAAAACCTTGCTGCTGTGGCAATGTCCTTGTGAATGAAACAGTGTAATGAAACAGTGCCTGTGGGGGTTAGAGAGTGAGCTCTGGCTCCTTAACAGAAATTTATTTGCTTTTTTTGCAGTAGTCACCAGTCAGAGTTGTCTTGCATGGCTGGTATATTCCATGGACTTACTGGTTGTTGTGTCTTGCATGTTGAATGCCTGTGTGACATCCTTCCTGGGCTTCCCTTTCCCTTGGTGAAGTTGAGCTGCTTAGCCCCTTATACATTAAGTGAATGTATAAGAAAATATCCTAGCACATGACAGAGCAACAGGAAAAGGATAATTAGACAAACTAAGGTGAGGGTAAGGGTTCAGTTAGTTTCACTGTTTATTTCTGGGTCATTTCTTCATTCTGTCTCCATTCCAGCTGAGAGAAAACTGCAGTGTCTTGAGTTACAGCTTCCCTTGTTGTAAATCTGAGTTTTCATTAATGGGATTGAACAATTAGCAATCAGTTTATACCAAGAGCTGTCCTAAAAGCCGAGTTATTTTCCATACACTGTTCTCCTCAGTGACCAGGTGAACTGGCTTTATAGGAAGCTTTTGTTTATCTACTATAGTATGGAATATAAAATAGTATGTAGTATAGGTTAAGAGAAGTGAGCTGTCCTGAGCAGGGGTGTGTGTAACATAGTACAGGCAGCAAAGTTACAGGTTAACTAATCTGTATCTCAAAAGTTTTCCACCTCACCAGCTGAAGTATTTGGATTTTCTGCTTTAACACTTGTACAGGAAGCTTCTCTGGGTTACATGTTTGCTGCTTCTGCTTAGAAGTGTAGCAGGAAGTGCAGGTAGTTTGAGTTAATGTGCTGTGCCATTGTTGCCTGCACAGATGTACCTCTCCAAGATGCGCAGCCACGCGGCCTCATGCTCCAAGTACCAGAATTACATCATGGAAGGTGTGAAAGCTGTGACTAAAGAGCCCCTCCACAACACCAGGTAACAGCTCTGCTCTGAAGCGCTTGGCTTTTTTGTCACAAAAAGGAATCTCAAAGTACGAGCAGACTTTACCTCCTCCCTCGGTTTGGGTGTTAATTTTTATATGGTTAAAAACTGAGCCTTGATCCTGCAGCTGACTGTGCCCAGGCAAGCTGTGCTGTTTCTGCTTAGTCCATGCACAGGACATCTTTAAGATCAGGGTATTCTGTACAATGTGGCTGGGTTTTTAAAAGAAGCTTCTATCTTTCTGTCTCTTAGTTGTACTCACTTATGGTGAGGGGAAGTAGGAATTGGTTGCAGTGCACTCATGTGTGTGGTACCCTGTGCATTTAAAGAGAACATTTGGCATTGGAACATTTGTAAAAGAACTGTAGATCAGTCTAATATGGACAATGTTGAGTTCCTTAAGCTATTGTTAGGAGTTTACAAACTGATTGTTAAAATTAGCTTGTCCTAATTGAATAAGTAAGATTATTGCTTTGAATAATTTGTATGTGTAAATAACCCCTTTTTCTCCTCCCCCCCAACCAGGAACTTCCCAAATCGCTTCACCTTTCCTTGTCCGTATTGCAGCGAGAAAAACTTTGATCAGGAAGGGCTGGTTGAACACTGCAAAGCATTGCACAGCATGGATGCAAAACAAGTGGTAATAAAGAGTCTTGGTGCAAGAATTGCAACGAAGTCTAGTCTTAAAGCCCTTTGAAACAGTGAATTAGAGACTTACTCTTGAACTAAGTGCATATAATTATTTCTGTTAAGTCCAGTGTGGCTCTGCTGGTCATGCCTTTAACTCTCACATAATTCTCCTGTTGGCTTTCAGTGCATTCTCTGGAGGTGACTGGTCTCTACTCTGACTGCAGCTGGGCCACATCCTCCTTTCATATTTGAAAAATGGCAGACACTCAAAGTTAATTGGACACAGCAAATTAATAAAATATAATTTAAAAAAAGGTCGTACATTTAACTTTCCTCTGTGCTGTTTTCAGCAAGAAGATACTATAAGCCACTGGGGAAAATGCTTGCAAAAAATAGTATACTGTTCTAGTAGTCTTTCTGTGATACTTCCTCTTATGTAAGAGGAATTGCAAAACATGGAACTGAATTTGAAACTTTCGTTCTTCTGGGAAGTTTTTTGGAATTCCACATTAGTCAGGAAAAAAAGTTCCTTTTTTCTCCTGGAGAGTAGTGAGTTCTGATTTTCTGAATGTGGGAGAAGAGTAAGCTGTTCCATTTCAGGGATCTAAGACATCAATTAAAATTGTCTGAGGCTTTTGTATCAAATATCCCAGCAAGGTATTGGGCAGCACTTTGCATATAAAATAGTGGCAGCACAAACCTTGAACTTCAACCCTCCACACTGTCCCTGCCCTGCCCTCCCTGCTGCCAATGTAAAAGGATTTAACCATTGGGGCCTAATTGGCTTTTTTGGGGTTTTCTTGAAGGTTTGCCCGATTTGTGCCTCAATGCCATGGGGAGATCCAAATTACAGGAGTGCTAACTTCATGGAGCATCTGCAGAGGCGACACCGCTTCTCCTATGACACCTTTGTGGTATGTGTATCCTCCCCCTTGGAATGCAGCCTGAGGGCTCATAAACCTGGGCTGTGTGACATGGCCACTGCTGTGAAACCCCACCCTGCACGTGGTGTCCTGGGAGGAATTGGAGAGTCAAAGGGAAGGACAGCTTTTGCTGCTGTTATTTGTTGTGTTAACCAGTGTGGCTGTTGCAATAAAGAATTTCTGTCCCCTTTGTTCACAGGATTATGATGCTGATGAAGATGATATGATGGAACAGGTTTTGATGCGTTCTTTGAGGGATAAATGATCCAGTTAGAAGATTAACTGTAAAACCAAGCTTCCACAAGGGGGAAATGCCCAGCATCCTTGCACTTCTCCCTGCACATCCCAAGATTAACTCAGGCGTCCAGAAATATGGAAGACTTTAATCCTATCTCAGTTTCAAATCCTGGTTTGATATTTCTGTACCACTCCAGTCTTTTGGTATCATGGTCTCTTGCCATTCAGCCCTATCAGCCTCATTTTTCTACTTACTTCACACAAAGCTTAATTATAGATCACCATGTGGGAACCAAATCTTTTTCCTTTCCCTGTGCCCATTTCTTGGTTTCTTTGGCAGTTGTGTTCCTTTGACTGTCTAAAAACAGAAACATTCCAAATGGAGTGGCCTGAACTAGTTAATAAATATCTCTTCCCAGTCTCATTTACATATCCCAAGTGATAGTATGTGAGGTGTATTTGTAGCTCTGTTTCCCTTTAGTGAGACTTCCAGGTGCTAACTGTAACTGTCAGACCAGCTCTCATTTAAAGTGACCTCTGATACCTGTGATTCCATAATGTTTCCCAGTGTTTCAGTCCTTAACAGGCAGCCTCCCAACTATATGGAAAACATATCCTCAGTATGAGTCTTCAAACTGTAAACTTTCTTAGCAAATCTTTGCACTGTGTAATCAACTAGTCCAAAATACTTCAGTTCTATGCATGATGATTACTTTCCTCCCTACTCTTACTATAATTTCTAGCCTGTAAAATTAACTTAATTGTTGGTCTTAGTTAAAACACATAATTTTTAACTATATTAGCAAATATTAATCATAATTGCTGGCTTTATGATTAAATTGGTGGCTTTGAAACTGGTTTTCTAGTGATTTTAAGCCTTATCCTGACAGGGGAATTCAGAAGGTTTTTTTTCAATACCTCTGCTTTCTATTTAAACTAAAATTTTCATATATATTCCTGGTTTTTCCATCTCTCAAGACAAGCTGGTGGCAAAACTTAGCAGTAGTTCACAGCACTTTCTTTTTGCATCACAGATTTAATCAGGTATTTTGAATTCCTGTTCTTAATATAAATGTTCCCACAGCAGCTGAAGCTGTACTTGGATGGTTTTCCATCTAGCTAGCAGTATGTGTGTAGTCAGGTCTAGCTTTCAAGAAAAATTAAAATATAACCCTGAAAGCAGGATGACAATTCCAGTCTGTGATCAATGGATACTCTGTTTTCAAGCCTACACTTTTAGCACAGAGATTCCTTAGTTTTAATTTGATGTTTTCAGTGACTTCACAGACAAGCTGTTGAGATGTAACAGTCTAAGACACCCGACCAGAGCTTGTAAATCACTTTAGTGTTGAGATGTCTAATGTAAGCATTGCAATTGGAGCAGTGGACCTGCACCACCCCAGAACTGAGCACTAATTAATTTATTTGAGCAGTAACCTTACTCATCATGCTCTTCAGACTGCAGTGTAGCCTTACCCTGAAAATAATGAAACCACCCCACTGAAAACCTCTGATCAAACTTTGTGTCCAGCCAGACCTCTAACATGCATCAGTTGAACTTGGGTTTAGTGTGTTTTCCCCTTGGTATGGGCTGTTACAGACTTATCACTAAGTATCTGCATGGGGACTGGAAGCTCAGTCCTGGAGGGTAGGAATTGTGGATCTCATGGTTCAGTGGGAAAGGAACTGTGTTTGAAGGTGGTTATTTTAATGCTTGACCTGCAAAGAGATGACAATTTATTGGGGGTTGGATGGGGATCTCTGGGTTCTGGCTAGAGTGCAGTTTGGTGATGCCCATTGCCAGGAATCCAGATTCCTGCTACTGTTCTAAGTGCACTTCCATGCAATTCTGGTAAAATGTTTAAGGAGCAGTTAGAGCTTCCGAGCAATTACTTTGTCATGTTTTTGACTTTTGGAGACAAGTTACAAATAAAGGCCATTTAATTTATAAAATCCTATCTTTGTGTCACCCCTTGTCATTTCTTCCTCATGGAAGACCTCCTGAAAAACTCTTCTTGCCAGCTGCATAACTCTGCAGAGAGCACAGTAGATGTTGAGAAATGCAGGAACTTTAACTTTTGGCTTCCATTAAATATTTTGTACTGATTAGTTGGAACTTTATTTATAATCTTTCAAAGAGCAGACCATGGAGGTTATGAAAAACAGTTCAGATTGAGTGTGGATAAAATTGTGCTAGAGCTGACCAGAGCACTGCAGGTGCAGCCTTGGGTGGGATCCTCCTGTAATCCATGGAAACAACCTCTCGAGAGTCCAGCAGGGCTTTTCTGTGGAGACCACTGCAGCTGCCATAGCAGAGTACTGGCTGGAAAATGCATGCTAGTTGTGCTTGAGGTTTGGTTCCAGGAGTGAGCAACAGCAGCGTGGACAGCACTGCTTCCCATCTGCTGAGCACCCATCGGGCTGCCCTGAGATACACACAGACTTCCACTGAGCCCAGCTGCTGAGGAGCCTTGTGTCTCCATCAACTCACACAGACATGTTTGTTGATGTAAAGCCGTTCAGCTCATTTGGGTCATTAAAAAATCCTTGGTATAGAACAAGCCGGTCAGGGCTTCCAAACCCTTGGAGTGTCCCTGCGGAAGAGTGAAGTGCTCTGCCAGAGCTGCTCTCGCCTCGTCAGCACCTGATCGTGCAGCCGCAAACCCTGAGTGCCCATTGTGGGTGATAATGCAATCGGGCCAGCTCGGACCTGTGAAATTCCCCAAGTCTGGCACAAGGAGTCAGCCTTAATAGGACAGTTAGCACAGAGAGACAGGATGGGAGGAGACAGGCTAGCAGCTGAGCTATTTTATTAAGTGCATCTTTCTCAGCTAACGACTGGCCTTAATAGGTCTGACAAATTGTTGTGGGCATTAATTGCCTAACGCACAGGCATTGCATCATCTGGAATTACAGTGGTAAATCCCCGTGGTCTCCAAGGATCCTATCCATAATAAGGCATTGGTGGTATATTCCGGGTCCTCATGTCACCTGATTGACAAGAGAATAGCAAATTTCCTTTGAGGCCCTTGGCCAGCTATCCTGCACAGGTACTGGTGAGACCAATGCAGGAAGGATTAATCAACCAAGGCTGTGTTAAGTCATGGAAAAGCAAATGAGGGATGTGCTCATAGTCCTAAAGCTTTTTTTTTTTCTTTTTAAATATACTAAAAATTATAACGGGGCATTTACCTCTTTTGGGGCTG
This sequence comes from Manacus vitellinus, assembly GCF_001715985.3. Taxonomy (NCBI): domain Eukaryota; kingdom Metazoa; phylum Chordata; class Aves; order Passeriformes; family Pipridae; genus Manacus; species Manacus vitellinus. The sequence continues at coordinate 1,519,475 of NW_021939960.1, forward strand.
GGGTTTTATTTGTTTTCCTAATGCAGAGCTTCATGTCACAGTTGCATTGGTCTGTGCTTCATCAAAAGCAACTCACTGTTTTATGGGCAAATTCCATTATTCTACAGGACTGTTGAAACCACTATGAAACCTTGCTTTTCCTTCCCTACTCCTTCCCCAAAACCCCAGAAAATACTTAGCACTTAGTGAAAAATTAGTGTCATTGCTACAGACTTGGGTCTCTCTTCTAGTTCTTCTCACATTTGTTCTGTCTTTACCCGGTACTCAGACGTTTTGGTTTAAACAAAGAATTCAGTGGAGCTTCTGGGAGCAGCTTTAGTCCCCCATGCCGAGAGCGACGGTCCGTCCCCCAACCCGAGTGCAGGGGATGAGCTCCCCCGCCCCGCTGCAGCGGTGGCCGCTCGGCGAGCGCTGACAGCAGAGGGAGGTCTTGCATCTTGGAGAGAGCGAAACTCCCTCCTCCCGGCCCTGTGCTCAGCCCCGGCCTCCTCCACCGGGTTCAGGGGCTGCGGTGGGTTCCAGGGAGCTTCTCCGGCCTTGCAGTGAGGTGTCACACCCCGTCCCCACAGCTCACGGTCAGAGCTTCCCTTCGCCCCACCACAGCCTCCCTTGGTGTCAGGTGCTCTGCTCTGCAGCCAGATATTCGAGATGCTTCACAGAGCCATGGGGCCAAAGAAAGTAATAAGAAGTAATAAATAATAAGTAATTTGTAGCAGATCTGTTGCTCTGGAGGTGGTTGGAGTGTACATGTGAGCTCCTTGGGCCAGTCCATGTGGGTCTGGGATTGGAGCTGTGCCACAGGGTGGTGGCCAGTCTACTCTGACTGCCCTAAGGCTCAGCTGCTGCCAGAACCCAGTAGTTCAGTGCAGGGTGGGACAGCTGAGAAACCACTGCCACTTCCAGCCCATGAACCATTGCAGAGCTTCCCCTCCCCTCTGTGTCCTGCTCTCTGTCCTGTAGCATCCTGGCTCACAGGCAGGTCAGGTCACTTGGTCTCAGTTTTTCCCCTAGCACAGGCAAGTTTTTTCCACATGCAGTGATTGGAACAGTTTATTACCATTTCAGAAAGAACAGAGGAGCAGGCTTTGCTTCTTGAAAGAAAACCACCTCACTGTGTTCCTTGTATGAGTGTCCCCAGTGTAACCACATCCGTGGCAGGTGGAGGATGGGGGGGGGCACTGCTGAGGGGCTGGGGGAGGCACCTGCACAGCACCCAGACTGCTGCCCCCCTGCCCCAGGGGCTGCTGCACCTCTGGACCCCCGAGAGAAAAGGGGGGGACCTCGCCTCTGTGATTTGCATCCCCCAAGGCCTTCAGGGGCACATTTTCCCCTGAACTTCAGGCTGATTCAGGGATGAGTTTTGCAGATAAACACCTGCTGAAAGCCACGGGCAATTCCGCAGCCAAGGAGGGATGATCCAACTCCAGAGCACGTGGCTGCAGGGTAAGAGTTTGCAAATGCGTCTGGTCTGGGCAGGATGCGCATGGCTGGCAGGACAGGCTTTCCAAGCTGTTCCTGCCCTGAGGAAAAGCTGACAGTGAGCTCAGTGCTGCAGCCGTGCCAGTGGAAAGCTTTGCTCCCACTTCTGCATTTCATGTGGTTGTGGCTGAAGAGTAACGCGTGGTCAGCAGGGGTTGAGTCACAAGTGGCCCAGCACACGGTGCTTTTCCGAGTGGCAGGGCCAGAGGAGGCATTCCCAGCAGGACCTGTTCCTCCTCCTCCTGCAGCCTTGCCGCCAGCAGCTGTCTTGGCCCGGACCTGAGTGCTGCTCCTGCAGCAGGTGGCTGGACCCGTGCCCTGAGCCCTTCCAGCAGGGAAACCCCCACGTGAGCCAGAGGGATGGGATAAGCTGGAAGCCTGGGCTGAGCTTTCTAACTGCCAGGCTTGGGGGACTGGTATAGCTCTGCTCACCACTGCCCCAGCACCTGCTAGCAAGGCCTGGACACCTTCCCGTGGGCACACGTTCCCTGGGAAGGGGGAAGCCAAACAGAGCACGTGCCTCAACAGGGCTGTTTGACCCACACTGCCCGTGGGAAGGAGTCAGGTGAAGGCAGGAGGGAAGAGAACAGAGGGCAGCTTGCTGGGCGGTTGCTGCTCGAAAGCCTCCCTGCATGTCTGGACAGGTGCTCCTGACCCCTGCCAGAGGGAGGGAGTCACCGAGGGCCGTGCGGGATCCATCCTGCTCCTCTGCAAGTCATTGCCTCTTCCCAGATGATTATTAACCTTTATTAACCTGTGGCGAAGCCTGCTCTTTGCCGGACTGTGTCCCAGCGGGGCAGGGCGGAGGCTCGTCCCAACCTGCACCGCAGTCCCCAGCCGTGGGGCACGGGAAGGACAGGCAAACGTGGGGGGCCCGGGAATCCCCCCTGGGCACAGCGCCTTCCTCAGCCCCGCCGCGTCCGGCCTGCCTGGACCGGGCATGGGCCGTGGATCAGCCGCACGGCTCTTTGCCCGCTTCCCTCCGGAGCACCGGCCGGACCCGCGGGGAGCGCGGCACGGGGAAACACTTCGGAGAG
>NW_021939960.1:1523335-1528557 GCF_001715985.3 Manacus vitellinus
AGGAGGATGAAGGCAAGAGCTCGGGGCCCCCCAGCCCGGCCTCGGCCCCCGCTGCCGCCGAGCGCTTCCGCTGCGCCCAGTGTGCCAAAGCCTACTCCACTTTCGCCGGGCTCTCCAAGCACAAGCAATTGCACTGCGACGCCCAGGCCAGGAAATCTTTCAGCTGCAAATACTGCGAGAAGGAGTATGTGAGCCTGGGGGCTCTCAAGATGCACATCCGGAGCCACACGCTGCCCTGCGTCTGCAAGATGTGCGGGAAGGCCTTCTCTCGGCCCTGGCTGCTGCAGGGCCACATCCGGACACACACCGGTAAGGTCCCCTCTTCTCCCTCTCCCTCCCTCCCTTATCGCCTCCCACTTCCCTGCTCCGCTGCCCCCAGCGAATCGGCGGGCCGGCTGTTATCTGGGAAGATAAGGGCTTCCCAGACCCCCTTGGCACATCCCTCTAAAATGTCCTTTAAATATCCTCTTGGCTGAAACCGAGCGCAGGGTCAAGGCCCAGCCTGTAAACCTGTGCAGCTGCAGTGCCTCCCCGGAGCTGGCCCATTGGCCGCAGTGCGACAGCACACGCTTCACCATGATTTCACAAACGAGCTGTGAGACTGCTGGAGCCCTCCCGGCCAGGGCAGAGCCCCAGTCCCGGCTGCCCACCGCTGGCAGCGATGAGCCCGGCTCCAAGCACGCCCGCTGCCGAGATGTGCAAGGCTGGGCGAGGCCTGTGGGCAGGTGCTGGAGGCACCTGTTGGCGCGGCTCCGGGTGCCGCAGCTGCAGCCCACCCCGCTGCCCCGACAATGCATCTCCCGAGCATCCTTTGTGGGGCTGCGGGACAGTGTAATTGTGACTTGGCACTGATTTCACACCCTCTTAACGTGCTAAAGATGATGGCTGAAGGAAGCCGGGTAGACTTGATTGTGCTTTCCAAATTGAGCATACACATTTGTTTCCTCCAAAAGAGTCTTTCTGGGAGGAATTCGCCCTGGCCAGGCTTTTCAATGCGAGCTGGGCAGGAGAAGGGGGAGCGCGGAGGAAATAGCTCCACTCACCCTGGGCTGGCGCCTCGCAGCCGCTGCCTGCTATGATATAATTAACACACAGCGCTTGGCTTTCCTGCCTCGCTGCAAACTCCTTGCTTGGCTCCGGGCAGGAGACGAGTATCGTGTCTTCGTTTGTACGTGCAACAGCCTTGCTGCTTGCAGATGTTTCCAGCATTAATTTTCCGTGGTTCACAGGAGAGATTTTTCTGGGAGTAGGCAATTCCCAAGCCGGCGGTTTCCCCCGAGCAATGCTGTACATACCCGTCTTTCCCTCCGAACAATAACAGCCAGCACTTCTTTTCACTGCGCTCTGCACAAACTTTGGCTAATGAATGCCTCCTTCTTTGATATTCCTCATGTGTTGATGCACTGGTTAATTGGGAGCGTTTCTCTTTGTCCCATAGGTGAAAAGCCCTTTTCCTGTACACACTGCAATCGGGCCTTTGCTGACCGCTCTAATCTCCGCGCCCACCTGCAGACCCATTCAGATGTAAAGAAGTACCAGTGCAAAACCTGCTCCCGGACTTTCTCCCGCATGTCGCTGCTCCACAAGCATGAGGAGACGGGCTGCTCCGGCTCTCGCTGAGGACTGGACTCCACTCCCCCGGCCTCTCGCATCACAAATACCTATATTATAACTAGTTTCTGTAGGAGTTAGATTCCTCCATCGCCGTTGCAGTGTGCACCGGGCTGAACGCAGCTCCTCTGGCCCTTGAGACCCTCACACTCCTCACTCGGTGCCTCCAGTGCAATGCAAGAGCCTGATCACAGAATAACCTGAGTTGGAAGGGATCCATCAGGATCATCGAGTCCAGCTCGTGGCCCCACGCAGGACACCCCAATAATCACACACCATGTGCCTGAGAGAATTGTCCAAATGCTTCTTGAACTCAGACAGGCTTGGTGCTTTGACCACTTCTCCCATCCTGGCGTCTGGGGGTGCAGGACTGGACTCAGTGGCAAGTGTGGGTGGCAAATCAAGTGTGTGAAACTCGGGGGGCACAGTCCTGAGCCTGCCCTGCTGCTGCCACAGCCCCTCAGCAGGTGCCCCCTCTTGCCAGAGGCACCTTTCAGGGCTGGACCTGCACCCTGGCCCCACGCCGGTACCTAACACTGCAACCATGTAGCTTGGGGGGTTGGGGTTTTTCTCTTGGTGGGGTTTTTTTTTGTTTGGTTTGGTTGGTTTTTTTTGTTTTGTTTTGTTTTGTTTTGTTTTTAACATCGTAACCACTTGGTAACTTCTAAAAACCAATATTTTTTTTAATGAAGGACAAAATGTTGCCTCCCCCCCCACCCCGAGTGTATATACACTGCCTGTAGAAGGTGTAACTATGCAATAATACAGTATCCCAGTAGTTGTGAAGCAGCTGCTTCTCCCCAGCACAATGACAATTTGCAATGCCTGCGAGATTAACAGTGTCCATGAAAGGCAGGGGTAGCCATTTCAAACCCCAGCCCTGTTTACAGAGCAGCTATGCACTCAAGCACCTGTTAATATGACTCTTAACAACTGCTTTTCAAGAGAACTGTGACTAATAGCAGGCACTTGTCAGCTGATACAATGGTGGCCTGTCCCAAGGCTGCCCATCGACAGGTGTGTGCCAAAAGCCCTATTTATGGGTATTGACAGGTGCCTCCTGAATGCATCTTTCTTTGGACATTGTTTTCATGGAATCATTACAAAGAGGATGTTTACATTTCAAAGGTACACTGGTATTTATATTTTTGTGCCACAATTTTGTAATGATGAAACTTTTTATATAATTATATACAGTTTATTGATATTCAATAAAATGGTTAATTTATAATAGGGTTTTGTGGGTGCCTGGGGTGAACGTGCAGTTGTGAGGGGGCAGTGCTCTGGGGACCAGGGGACTGGGCTCAGCTCTCCTTCTACCTGGTGCTCCTGGCCTCTGGCTGCAGGTGACTGGCAAGTGCCATTTGCAGGCAGGGATCTGTGGAGCAGTTGCTTCTCTGGAGAGGAAAAGTCAGGCTGAGTCAGTTCCTGCCAAAGGGCTGGGGCAGCTGTGCAGTAATGTGGGCTGGGGGTGCAGAGGATCTCCCAGGCTCTGTGTGGGAAAGCACAATGGCTTGCCTTGTCCCTCCCAGCCTGCCCAGGTGGGTGCCGGCTTCCTCATGGAACTGCTGGAGCATCTGTAGCCTGTCCCTGTCCCTCAGCACTCTCTGAGCATGGGGAGCAGGTCTGTGCCCCTGCTGGGATGATGGGACTGCCTCTGGCAGGATCCTGAGCCTCCCCAGAGATGGCTCCAGCACCAGATGCCTCAGGGAGCCTTAGCCTCCTGGTGGGTGACCCGATGTGGGTGGTGTGGCAGCAGAGGTGTGTCCATCCTGTTGTCACCAGAGCTCTTCAGCAAGCACAGGTGGGGCTGTCCCTGTGCCTCCATACCTGGGGGGCACCAAGGGGTGGGTCCTCTGAGGTACCCCCCCTCCATACCTGCCGCCAGGATTTCCATAATGAAACTCCCAATGCCCCAAAGCACCTGCCTTGCAACTTCCCAGCCTCCTACAAATCTGGGGTGCTTCAGGGACAGCGCAGCCAGGCTTGCTGCCTGCCTCCCCCAGGGGATGCAGTTTTGTCCTTCTCCCCCTGCACTTCCTTAGTGCTATCTCCCGGACATTGCTTCCAAACAGGGAATGAAAGCAGGCACCCTCCAGCTCTGATCCCCCTCCAGCCCGTGGGCGTCCAGCTCCCAGTGCCTCTCGCAGGGGCTGTTCGGAGCAGGAAGATGTGTGTGGCTGTAAAAGTCAGCAGAGCTGCTGCTTGGCCCTTCTTTAATTAAGAGCTCACCCGGTATAAACTGACTTTCCCAGCCGAGTTGGACTCATTACTCGATTATTAAGCAGGGCAGGAAGTTTTGGGTTTGCTCTTGTGTGTGCTTTTTTCTTCCTTTTCCCAACAGGAAGCGGGGGAGGGGCACTAATTACTTTCAGCTTTCCATCCATAAAATCCTGGAGCCGCAAAAGCAGCTAAATAGTTAAAAAAAAAAAAAAAAAAAGACCAATTTTGAGTACGGACCACCTGCAGAAGCTGGAAAGGAGGATCGAGGAGTGGGTACGCTGGGAGCAGCAGCAGCCCCCGGCCGGGGTTGGCTTTGCAGCTCCGACATGTGAGAGCCCCACCAGGGCCCTGCACCGAACCGGCTGTGCCTTCCCCCCGCCCACGTGTGCCATGGCTGTCACCAGATGGGGACCCTGACCCTTTCCCGTGTCATTCAGGCTGTTGCTTCATCCCCGCAGTGGCACACACCGGGGACTCCTGCCAGCTCCCTCTCAATGGGCTTCAACTAATATTGGTCAGGCCGGCGGTGAGAGCTGTGAGAAACCTCCTCCTTAGCAAGCTTTGCTGCTCTCAGTTGTGTTCCTGGCTTTGTCCAGCGCCTGGCTGGGACGCCAGGCTTTTAGAGGGAAGGTATAAACCGGGTGGTGAACAGCCCAGGCTCGACTGACAAATCCCGCTGGCATTCAAACACAAATGCAGCCTTAAAACACTGGAAAAAAGAAATGCTGCCTGTTCTGAATCACAAAAGCTCAGCCCACTGGCACTTGGGTTTCTGCTGCATCTGCTCCCTGCCCTGCCCAGCACCCTGTGCCCTGGGGACACGGCTGCTCAGGTGATGTCCCGCCCCTTTGGCAGTGCCTTGGACCTCCCCAGGTGACGCCCAGGTCTGGACCAGCTGCTGTCCCGTCGCAGGGTGATTGATGTGGCCCAAATCTCTGCTCTTATGACCAGCTGCTCATTTTCTTACTGCAAAAGTATTTCCTATTTCCACCTGAGGGCTGTTGGGGTGAGCAGAGGGCTGGAGACCACGGCCGGGACGCTCCTGGATGCAGCTTAAGCCTGCTGCAGACAAGGGTGATCCCCTCTGGCCTTTCTCTGCCCCGTACACCTCGGGGGCTCTGCGATGGAGAAATGCACCCGAGACTGGGCCTGAGGACGAACTGCAATTGCTTTTTCATTTCCTTTTCTGAAGGAAACCTGCCGAGCAGCATCCCTGGCAGCGGTGCCATGATCCCCTGCCCTTGGTCCCCTGCGCTTGTCCAGGCAACCAGCGCTGCACAACGAAGGCTGAAGGGTTCATGGTGAAAACTCAGCAGTTTTTTCGCCCCTCTCCGTTTCAGTGCCGCAGGAACTAAAACGCACCGTAAAGGCGCTGCCGCAGCCCGGCT
>NW_021939960.1:1528867-1615595 GCF_001715985.3 Manacus vitellinus
CGTCGAGCGTTTGAACTCCGCTCTTTCATTTCCACGGACCTCCACAGGACCTTTAAATGAGCACGCACGTCCCCTCAGCTCCTGGAGCCCTTTCAAAGGCTCCAGGGAAACCACAAAGTGCCTTTTCTTCCCACAGACGACTAGTGTTTTTTCCCCCCTCCCTGACCCTACGCAGAATTAAGGGTGTTGGGAAACCCACCCTGCCGTGGGACCCCCTTGGAGCAGAGATACCGGGTTAAAAAGGGCTTTAAGGCTTCCATAACACTGTTTGAAACTGTCCTGTCCTGCTTCTGTTAGCATCTGGAGCATCCCAGAGGGGATGAGAAGGGAAGCGGGAGGATTACAGCCACCTTTGCAAAGGCTAAGCTTCATCTCCTCAGTGATTTGGAGGCTGCAGTTCCCAAAATTGCCTGTTTTACCCCTTTCTGTCCCCATGTCTCCCACGGACAGGCACGAGGCGCACCTGGCCCTTGTGTTGTGAGGGTGAAGAGCAGCTCTGGGGGCCCCCAGAATGTCTCCTCCCACCTCCAGGGCAGTAGAAAGGAAAAAAAATTTCCACTTTCTTCTCCTGTCATTGCAAAACCGTCTGACAAAAATGTTCTCCTTGTGATTCTGTGATCTCCTGGATCCCCCACAGCCTACAGAGGAGCATTTCCAGCATTAAAGCGTGCAGTCCCCAGAGATGGCAGCCAAAGCTCAGCCCCTACAAAGTGTAGCAGCCTAATTCTTCTTTTGGTTCTTACTTTACCTAGAAAAAGCTGAACAAACAAACAGAAACCGGGCAGAATCCAGGGAAAGGCCCCTTATTAAAGCCAATCACTGGGTGGCTGTTTCTGATTTGGGGAAGGGAATGGTCGGAGCTTCGTGGCAGGGATGGCTCGTGGGGTGATCAGCAGAGGAAACATGGGTTTCCCACTTGAGATAGCTGGGATGTGAGAGGCCTCGGAAGGTGTGTGAGGTTATTCCTGGCTGGACAAGGGCAGCAGGTGCTGGTGCAGGGCTCAGAGAGCCCCTGTCAACAGGCAGTCCTGGTAAAAGCCCCCATCCATTAACAGCTCGCCATAAGGAATAGGGCTCACAAACAAGCTGCAGGTGTAGCCATTGTTTTTCTGGCTCTGGGCTATTGACATGAGCAATAATCTCAAATTAATCTTTAATCGGATGATGAACTGATAGCGTGAGGCTGGGGAGGTGCGAGTCTTCCCATGGAGACAAAGCACAGCAAACGCAGAGAGAGGGAGCCAGGCAGGCCTGGGGAAGGGACACAAGGCTGGAGGATTAAAATAAAGGTGATGTCTCCCTGTGGATGGAGGTGGTCTGGGTTGCGGGATCACTGTGGTCTTGCACCGTCTGTACTCACCTTTCTGGGCACTGCCACGCTGCCAGTGATTGCCTCCCTGCCTGCCCCCAAACCAGTGGGATAAGAGGTGATGCCCACCACAGGGCTGCACCAGCAGAGCATCAACGACCTGCCATAAGGGTGATATGATCGATTTATTTGCCTGAGAATGGACACTTTGGCACAGGGGACACCGGTGCATGCACAGGAGTGACCCGTGTCCTCCCCACCAGCCTGCACCGACCGCTCTACAAGAGCAACGCTGTGCTGTAACTTATTGGATATCTGCCTAGAAAATCATCAGAAAGTATTTTAAATCCAGCATAACATACATATTTATGGATCACCTTCTGTTTTACTGGGCTCCCTAAAAGCAATGCGAGGCCTGTTTTACTTTTCCCAATAAAAAGGCTCACGTTTCACATGGAGGAGATTGGCGGCTCCCGAGCTAATTAGTCCGGGTTCCCCTCCACCTCCGCATTTTCCACGCAGGGTTATGCTGGCGACACTTTGTCTGTGGCTGCTCCGGGAGGACGGTGCTGCACATTGAGCCTCCTTTGCCTCAATGTGCTGGAGGCAGAGCAGGGCAAGGCGAGGAAGTGGCGGCGTGTCACGGCACCGAGTCATGGCCCGTTATAAAGAGCTTCAAGGGCCTGCATTATGTCATTACTCAATTAGCCTGTTGGTAATAGCACTTCATTAGAGAGACAGTTCCTATTCACTGGCCCTAATCCACTTTCTAAAGCCAGAGCTGGAGCCATTGATCGCTTTTCCCGCTTTCCTGATGAGGCAGAAAGTGGGTTTGGAGAGTGGCCCTGCAGCGGGCAGGGGAGGGAGCAATACTACCACCATGGACAGGGCAGCCCCCTGCCGCCCTAAAATCAAGCACCCAGCCCCGGCGGCTCAGGTATGCCAGGGAGGGGCAGAGCACCTGCCCTTCTCACCAACCTCAGAAATCAGGCTGTTGATAAGGGAACAAGTGAGTTTTGGTGTCAAAGCATTGGTGACCACAGCACATGACCTCTCCTCACCCAGCCAGATATGATGGGTAAACTGGTGCCAGGATGCTCCTGAGGGACTGGCCGTGGGGACGGGCACTGCCTGCCCAGCCCGTGCAGTCCACGGAAAGAAAAGCTACTCATCTTTTTTCTTTTTTTCTTTCCTTCCCCCACACACTCCGTGACACGCAGTGCTTGGTGGAAACCGAAGCCGGGTAGGAAGTGGCGCGAGAGCCGCGCGCAGGAAACTGATGTGTGTCAGGAGAGGATGTCACCCCAGGACCGCAGGACGAGCGGCTGGCGCTGGAGCTGCGACTCACCGAGGAGAGGGGCAGGAAGAGACAGAGCCCTCCCTCTGTCTATAAAGGTATCTGCTGCCATTCGAGGTGGTGACAGAGCAAACGCAGAGGTGCAGGGAGCTCCCAGCCAGCGCAGAGGTGCCCAGCCAGGGTAACACCACAGTGCTGGGAAGTGTTCCCTGTGTCCTACCCATCCAGTTGGCTTCAAAGCCTGTGTGCTGCTGCAGGGACCTCATCCCCCAGATACCTCCACCACAATGGTCAGAGCATCCTCAGATATGGCCCTATAGTTTGGGGTCTCAACCTGCCTGACAGAAGTTATTTTAGGCCAAAAGCAGTACTGGGGTAGGAAAGTTTACTGCCCTAGTTATGGCAGCTGCTGTCTGTGATCAATACTATCCAAATTTCTCTCCCTAAACCTCACTTTACAGCAATAGCTTTCCATCATCCCTTACACAGAGCTGGAGGGCAGCAACGTGGGGCCCACATTTGCTGGAAAAAATCATAGTTGTTGGTACTTGTGACTCAGGTGAGGACCTGAAGGCCAGTTTTTGAATGCATACACTGTGGTAAATGGAAATGGTTTCCTTCAAATGGTCTTCAGAGCATCTCAGGAGCCAACACAGCAACTGGCACGTGCCTGAGGGGCAGAGACTGCGGCCCTTGCCAGCTGCAGGGGTGGAAGGGAAGGCTGGGGTGTCACACACCATCACCCATCGGAAACTTCAAATCTTCTGCAATTTAAGCAAACACCTTGTTTTCATTCAAACCCTTTTGCCATTTCATACTGCTGGCTACTTCTCTCTGAAAGGAAATAGCTGTCCCATAAATAAAGGGTGGTGGGAGGGAGCGTGGGGGAGGCTGTGAGTGCAGATGCAGGAAGCTTTTCCCGGCATGCTCCAGCTCCTGGCTGGAGGATAACATCAGCAAGCAGAGGGGCAGAGAGGGTCCGTGGCACAGATGTGTGCCAAGGAGCCACTTGCACATGGGGCACCCCCAGCCTTCCTCTCCTCTCCCTCCAAGCATCCTCCCCATGAGCATCCTCCCTAGTGTGGCAGGGTGTGCTGAGAGCAGTCCTGACAGGGAGCCCCTGCCAAAGTTGGGCTTGGGCTCCTGGGTGCTGGAGCTGTTCCCCACAGCACCTGGAGCCTTGGATGGGGGACACCTGCAAAGCCACCATGTGGCACCGAGCAAGGGCAGGTTGGCAGAGCAGAGAACAGCTGGGTGGGTGCAGGTATCACATTCTGATACTGACTCTGCACCCTTGGTCAGGGCACATCACCTCCACATGCACTCTTTTCCATGCACAGTGAGGAATATCATACCACAGTGGCAGCTCTAAGGAGGTCTCTGAGCCCCGTGGCAGGGAGCTGCTGTATCCAGCAGACAAGCCAAAAGCCTGCTCGTGTACATGCATTTCGAGTGCCCCTCAGTCCCCACTGGCGAGGCCAGCACTGCTCAGTGCTGCAGGGGCAGCCAGCCCTGTTCCTCCCCGACGGGAGAGTCGGCAGCTGAGGGGCTCATCCTGCAGCCACCGGTCCCTGCTTTCCATCAAGGAGACCCGGCACAGATCAAAGCGCTCTGAGGTTTTCCTTGTGCAGCTGAAGTGCTCTCAGAGGGTGATGTGCTGCTGTCAGCAGCCCCTGGCCACAGGGACGGCGGGGTTATCCCCGCCCTACCCTACCACAGCCACCTCGCCCCTCATCCTGGCACTTGGGGACCCTCGGCAACCCCTGGCACTGATCTCTGCTGGGTGGGTTTGCAGCACAGCCAGGGTTTGCAGTGCTCCCTGCCCATTGCCAAGGAAAGACTTGAGAATTTCTTGCTTGGCATCACCCCTGTTTGCCTGGGGACGGGGGTGAGGGCAGCACTGGCACAGCAGTGGGAACTGTCACAGTGTGGGAGCTGGGGCTGTCATGGTGTGGAGACTGTCACAGTGTGGGAGCTGGGGGTATTATGGTGTGGGACCCCTCCTGGGGAGCATGAAGTGCTTGGACACTGTTATCACCAAGTGTCAGGGAAAATACTGCGATGAGACAGAAAGAAGGAAAATAATAATGGCTAATGCTTCCAAAAGTAATTTGGGAAGCCTCAATTTAGAAAGCCAAAATTGAGCTCCCTTGAAGAGACAGTTTTCCAGAGGCTTCTCCAAAATGTCTGGAGGAGTCATGCATTGTCTGGCACCAGCAGCATTTGCCATTTCTAGGACCTGTGGCTGGGAAGTGATAGTTAAGATTCCTGCCTGGCGCTGGGGCTGCCCGTCACCGCACACGAGGAGCCGTCTCGCAAACCCGCCGGCTTTCGGGTGGGTCGGGCTGTGCCAGCGACACCATGTCAGTGCTACCCCGGGCTTGGGATGTTACCATGAGCAAGCTTTCCCAAAATAGTCCCTGGCACCCCTCCATGCTGCTGTGCCGGGCCAAGTGTCTCTGAGACTTGCTTCCAGCTTCCCTATGGCCCCAGTGGGAAGTGGAGCGTCTCTCCCTCTGCACTGCCTTGGCCCCCCTCTTCCCTGCTCCCCCTGACCAGGGCAGAGCCCCCTGTCCCCCTGCTGCTGCCCAGCTCTCCTGATACCTCTCTGAAGCAGCCTGTGTACATAAAATTAGCACCCTTGCAGGAGGCTGCCAAGGAAACCTGCCCTGGGAGGCTGCAATGGGAAGCAGATGCTCCGTGATTAAGCCCACATGTGCAGGGCAGCACCATCCTCGAGCAGGGCCATGGTGCCCAGGCCAGAGATGGAGAGCACGTGCCCAGGAAAAGGCTGCTTTGGGCAGGAATGGCTCAGGCTGGGAGCTGGCAGAGGGGTTGGATGGAGCGTGGCCAGGGGTGGGAATGGCTGGCAGGATGGAGCCAAGGAAGCTGTTGCTGTGCCTCCATGAGGGATGCTCAGGGTGGAAGCGGTCTCGAACCAACGCAGCTCCCCAGTGGCAATGCCTCACACTTGCAGGAGTCAAGCTGGACTTTTTGACTCCCTCAGGCTGAGAGAACTGGGTGAGACAAGGGCCAGGAGCTTCAACCCACCAGCTCACGCTGCTGGGCATGAAGCCCTGGAGGACAGGAAGGTGAGGAGAGTCATCCCCAGAGCAGCTCCAGCACAGTGTCTGCATCCAATGCCATTTGAAGCCCCCTTGTAGGAACAAGCATCCGGCTCCACCAGCAGCTCAACTCCCCAGACCTGCCCCTCCTCGCAGCCCCAGTCACCAAAATGTTGATCTCTTCCCTACAGCAAGGGATGCAGCAGAGTTCCAAAGTCCAGGGGCCAGTGACCCTGCCCGGGCCTCTCCACAGGGCCGTGTCGGGAGGTGCAGAGGGAAGACGTGGGTTCACCCTCTGCAGCCAAAAGCCCTGCACGACCAAGCTGTGTAACCTGAGCACCATTTCCTAGATAAGATCTAGGCAAGGGGGGGGGCAGTTTGCAAGGTCAGGTCGCAGGGGGTTCACTGACCCCTCTGAACACCAGCCCAGGACCCCAGCACCAGCGGGTGAAGGAGGGTGCTCGTAGGTGTTGCCGGCTTTGATTCTTTTCTTCCCTTTCTTGGTTTTGTCCCGGAAGGGGGGAAGTCCCCACTTATCTCCTGCTCTCTCCAACCTCCCCTGTGTGGTTTCTCCAGCCTTGAAAGAAGGGATGGCCATTTCTGTTTCTTCTCAAGGCATTTTTCCACCCACCCTCTCTGGCCCTGGTGGGAATTGTCAGCTTTGAGATAACGAGAAGGATGAATTGTCATACAGGATGTTGCACGAAGCCCAAGTGCTATTTGCAGGCAATTTTAATAAGTAATAATAAGGAGAGAGAACTCCAAAGGAAGTAACCTGGTACAGCAGACAAGGCAGATTTATCAAGGCAGGGAGGAAATACTCCCCAGAAATGAATCTGGCATGAGTTCCTGCACACCAGTCCCACGATCCTGTCTGCCACCACAGGCAACTCTTATCTGAAACAGTCCAGTGTTTAAAATAGACTGGAAAATAAATAGTCTTGCAGCATGACTGATCCTCCAGAGCCTGCAGTTCATCCCAGCAGCATTTACAGTTTTCTCTGGAGTGTTTCCGACATGTACTTCAAGGCCTTCCAACTCTTTTCTCCTCCCCTGCCTGTGACATTAATGAACCTTAAGGGATTCTTAAAGCACGTTTTATGTGGATGTATTTTTAAGCAGGAGAAGGAGAGAGCAGTTCCCAGCCCGGGGTGGACGGAGAGTGGCTTTGCGAGGCACACTCCAAACAGGAATCCATCAAGCGCCAGGGCTAAGTGTTGCTGCAGCAGCTCTGCGAGTGTGAAGTTGTTTAATGTTCATTGTTCACAGCTGTGTCACCCTAATAGAGTATTTTATTGTTTTTCCAGTTGTACTTAAAACCATCATTCATTATCCTGCCCAGCCAGCGAGTCCCTCACCTTTAATTGATGACACCAGACAAAATTCCTGGACAAAGTTTCCAGTGTCTCCACCATGGCTGGGACTGGCTCCCTGCCACCCCCAACCCTGCCAGAGGGGTTCAGCCCCTGTGGGTGACCTGGAGATGAGGGGGACACGGCCCTGGGAGGTGTGGTCCCCCGTGGTGTGGGGCACCAGGGGCTGTGGCAGCAGACCCAGCACGGGGCACTGGGTGTACCAGGGCACTGGAACATGAGCTCAGGCAGAGACTGCCCTGGGAGCCAGGGGTGCCACAAGCCCCTCGCTGTGGGGGAGGACAGCCTGGGTGGCAGTGAAGCCCATGGGGCCACCCCTGCCTGCCTGGACAGCGGGGTGCCCACAGACACTGCCTTGCTCGGGCTGAGCCAGCAGTGGAGGCAGAGTTGGGGCCCCAACAGCCCCAGTGCTGCCCAGCTCCAGCAGTAGTGTTGCCTCACACAGGTGCCTGGCTGGGTCTAACAGCCCCCAAATGCACCTTTTTGGCCAGCAGAGCCATCTCCCCATATTTTCCCCCCACATTAGGCTGGCCTGTCCTACATCTCACCCTGAGCCACCCCAATGCCCATCTGCCCACGGGCCCCTATGTATGTTCACATGTGGCAACCAACTGCAGTGGCCAACTACATTTGCTGGAGAACAGCCCCTTTGGCAGGCAGGAAAGTCTCCCTGCTCTGTGTAAGGCCTGACAGACTCTCTACAGTAGTTAAAAAAGACAGCATTAAAGAAAAAGAACTTAAACAACCCCAAAGTGAAGGGCCTGTAATTTATTTACTCCCCTCAATGAATGCTGGTTGCAAATCACTGTATAAAAATAACTCCTTTCTCCAACTTTTGATCTCTGATATTCCTGTATTTCCCTGGAGAAAATGTAAATCTATGAACTTATTACTAATGTTTCCTGTCCCTGACAGTGGAGCCAGTTGATATTTTACTTGAGAAGCTGGAGAGAAAAAAAAAAAGTAGCATAGGCTTAATGACTGCAGACTGTTTCCAATCTTAGTTTCACTTTTCAGATGGAGAGTTTCCATCTTACAACAGGGAGAGGGAGATTTTTAAATAAAACATGATTTAACTTTAGCCAAACTTCCTCCTAGTGTTTATGCTTTTGGCTCGGGGTTTGATCCAGTTAAAGCTGGTTCCCTTTGAAGCAGCCCCGGCTCATCACCGCGCACCGTCACGACGGCTTGGAAATTGTCTGTTCCGCTTCTGGATCCGAATTCCCCATCCTCTGGCTACCTCGCTCCGCTCCTGCCTTGCCCTGCCTCGGGGAGCAGCACCTGGCTCCTGCTCACCTCTGCAGACACCAGGCAGGGTGGGTGATGGTGTGATGGCACCTGCACTCACTGGGCATCCCCTCCGCTTGGTGCTGTGGCATCTGGCTTGGCCATACAAAGCTTGGCCTGAAAAAGCAGCTCCATATCACCACTGCCCTGACCATGGTCCTTTGGTAGCCCTAAAGCCACATCCAGGAGTGGATAGTGGGGAGGTGGGGGGCA
This sequence comes from Manacus vitellinus, assembly GCF_001715985.3. Lineage (NCBI taxonomy): Eukaryota > Metazoa > Chordata > Aves > Passeriformes > Pipridae > Manacus > Manacus vitellinus. The sequence goes on from NW_021939960.1 coordinate 1,537,412, forward strand.
GGAATTCAGAGGTCCAAAAAATGTTTGGGAACTTTCTGAATTGTCTCATTTTGGTGTGTCCTCCCAAAAAACTAAACACGTTTCTAATTCACAGCAGACTTGGCTTGGAAACCTCAGCTCTTTAGAGGGAGGCTCTGCTCAGCCTGCTGCACTCCTGCCCAGGTACAGCACAATCTCTGTGAGGTTTTTCAGGTTTTTTCCTAATTCAGAACAAAAAAAAAAAATCCTCAGGAAACTCTCAGAGCAGAGGGAGATAAGTTCCTGGCAGCAGCAGTGCCGGAGTATGGCTGCAGGCAGACAGCACAAGCCTGGCTTCTGAGAAAATGGCCCCTTCTTGTCCCCATCCTGCAGAGCCTGGCCAGAGCTGGGAGCCCTCTGAGTCCTGGGATGGCTGGAATGGAAGGGGACCCCCAGCTCCTCTCCTGTGGCTCTGCCCACACCTGCAGTGCCCTGCCCTTTGAGGCTGCCTGTCCCTGGTCCCTGCCCTGCTCAGCCCCCTCCAGGCTGGCATGTGGGTGTCTGGGGGTGCAGGGGGATGGAGGAGCAGAGGCAGCCGGAGCCGGGCCGCTGGCCGGAGCGGGAGCAGACCTGACGCCAGGCGTGGAACCGCCTCCCGCAGGAGCAATTCAGGCACTGTTTCAATGTCAGCCAAAACACAGGGAATAAAAGGAACTTTAATGGGGTCTAAGTTGAGCTGTGCACCCTGGAGGATTCCCGGCTGCCTCTGTTCGTGTCAGATAAATAGCCCTGTGACTGCGGTAATGTTTAACATCCCCTCTCATTATCTCACTGGCATCCCGGGCTCCTGCAGGGACTGCAGCCAGGCCCTGGCCACGTCTTCCCCCAGTCCCCATCCCATTTGCTGGGCTGCAGCAGCACTGACACAGCCATCCCACCACATCTGGGGACATGTTAGGAGACAGTTGGAAACACTGTGCTTTTATTTTCATTTCCCTTCATCGTAACTACAGCTCGGCACAAACCCACTTCCCAGCCATGGCCATCCCACGTGGGCAGTGCCACAGCAGTTCCGGCAGCACCCACGTGCTACTGCAGCACACACAGGGTCTGGCAGCACCCACAGGGTCTGGCAGCACCCATGGCCACCCCTCACCAGCTGCACTGCTCTGCCTGGGTTATTGCATTGCTGGAGGCAATGGGAAGCCAGCACTTCTCTCCCCTCAAGCATGAACAGCCACTTGTGTGTCTCAGAACAACTCCACAGCCACAGGGGCTGCTTTTAAGACAAACACATCACTGCGGAACTCCACAGCAAATGAGCAATTAGGCTGCCAGTGCAAAGTTTGTTACAGATGTAACATCTGTCCTCTAATGTCCGGTAGCGGGGCGGGAGCACATGGAGATCTTGCCTGCAGCCTCATCCTCTGGGAGAAACCTTTTTTGTCATCCAGGTCTTTCCTTCGTCCATCCAGTTTCAGGCAGTGTTACAGCACCAGCTGCCCGGTGGGGCTGAGCTGTCAGGATGGCTGAGCAGAGCCAGGGCAGGACACTGGCACAGCCGATCCCCAACAGCAGTGGAGGTGACAGCAGGGGCCACTGAGGCAGAGGCTGCTCTGGTTCCTCTCAGTACCACCACATCCAGGGGAGGCCATCGATAGTTTTCACCCTCTCGGCAAGTCTCCAGGTGGTTTCCTGGCACTCGGGGGCATGATTAGCTCTCAGCACTTGCCAATGAGCAAATGTCCTCATTGTCACCTCGGTGGGGAGGAGGGGCCAGGCTGGCACTTCGGGCGTGGTGCTGGGGAGGCTTCCTGACCCCGGGGTCTGCCTACAGCCTGCTGCCTGGCTTGCTTCTCCTTTTGGGCATTTAACACTGTCTGGAAGCTGCGTCGAGGGGAGAAGAGGAGACAGACAGACGGACGGGAACTGCTCTGATGTAAAACAGAGCCGCGGAAGCGCGAGCGGAGCCCGCGGACGCCCCGGTGAGCAGCCCAGTGTGGGGACAGGGCGAGAAGCACGTTTGTGTCATTACTCATGGAGAGGTTGTCAGGGAGGCACAGAGAGGGCCAAATCCCACTGCTGGCTTCACACAGGCGTATCAGGAGGGAGCGCAGCCCGACTCCTGCACCAGGATCCGGCCTCTTCGCGACATGGGAAGTGCAGAGCCAGGGATACTTCATGGCCCCAGGGCTGGTGTGGGGTCGGACCTGCTGCAGGGATTTATCACAGCATCCTTGGCCTAAGGGACAGTGAAGGAGATGGGCAGGGTGACCCCATCCCAGGGAGGATGCACAGACCTGCCAGCCCCACATCATGACCCACAGCTCTGCACACCCCACGCCAGCCAAGGTTTCCTCCATTGATCCTTACATATCTAAATAGGGCAAAGAAGAGAAGGAAAAGCCCAGGGGAGGAAACAGCCTGTCCCCAGCAGCCCTTAGCACACATTTCCTCTGCTGAGGCCAGGAAGGGCTCAAGTGGATGGCAGGCTGTCTCCATGCTGAGTCCCAGAGCTGTGGCTCCTACTCCTATTTTTTACCAGGGAGCCACACTTTGGCATGCAGTGATGCATGGAACACATCAGTTTCCTGGCGCTATCAGCACCCTTTTTACCGTGTCCACCTGGATCTGCAGTGGGAATAACCAGAGAGGCCCCACTCCCGAGGCTGCAGGGCTGTGATACACAGCCACATGTATGGGTTCATCCCCGAGCCGTGGAGTTCCCTCTAAGGCCATAAAATGAGCCTGGAGCCTGACTGCATCAGTTTGGGATGAGGGTGTGATTTCCCTGGAGGGTGTGGGTAAGTGAGGGGGGTGTCTGGCACACCGGGCCATCGCAGGACAATGCCTGGCTGCTGAGGAACAAGAGCAAAAATTCCCCTTCTGGGTCCCAGAGGTCTGGTGCTGAGGGAAGCAGCACTGTGTGGGTGCACACAGAGTGGGACAGAGCCACAGGAGGCACTGTGCTCGTGGCTGGGCCTTTCCCAAATAGCAGAGGGCACCGGGTCTGCAGCCAACAGGTAGCTGCGAGGGGTGGCCCCAGTGTGTGGCAGCAGCTCAAGAAGGTGCTGGGGAAGACTCTGGCCATGCCTGCCAGCAGCACAGAGAGAAGCTCTGGCACCTGTTTCCAGGGATCAGCCCAGCCCAGATTCTCAGCTCTGGGTATTTGGAGACAGCCCAAAGCTTTGCTTTTGTGCATGTTTGCATCCCAAGTGGGGTAAACCTGGAACCAAACAGCAAAAGCTTTGAATATGCTCTTGGATCTGCATGGATCTCGTAGCCCAGGTCCACCTGCCAAGACCATCTTTACCACCACCACAGGCCTGGGGTCAGTTTTGAGCTTGTAACCACCCTGGTTACTTGATGCAGAGGGTGAGGGACCCCAAGCAACCCTGCCTACCAGACTTGAGCAGGGTCCTGTCAGGTCCTCAAGACAGCCTTGGAGAACTCTTTGAATTCACTGCTAAACCATCCCAAGCAATTCTTGGACAAACCTAAACTCTCTTTTTTAAGCATGTAGAGACTGCTGCTTTAACTGGCAAACAAAGGTACACCTCAGCACCAGCCCAGTGTCACAGCTCAGTGCAAAGAGCATCGAGGGGGAACCCAGGATGGTGTTGCACCTGTGAGGAAGCCCCCAGTGCCTTCCCCAATGTACCCCTCTGCCTGAACACAAAGGAGATGATTCATGAATGAGCCCAAGCTCTGGCTGAGCAGGAGAAGGGAATGATTCCTGAGTCACCCACGGGCTGTCCAAAGCAGGGATGCCCAGGGACATGACTGTCTTGCTGTGCTGGTGCTTGGGTTCCTTCCTGCAGCCGCTGCCTCTTCTCTCTGGCTCTTTCTCACCCCATGCCCAACCCCGGGAGCTGCTGCAGCAGGAGCAGAGGAGTCAGGGTCCGTCAGGATGTTTGGGCTAATGCAAAACGAGACTTTTCACTGGTGCATTAGTCACTTGGAGAACTCATCATTTCACTCACCCTTTGTCAGCCCCCAAGGGGGCACAGGGTGCCACGAGTCATCTGAGAGATTTGTATTTTCCCCAAAACAAAATGCTGCCAGTACAGATGGAACTGGAAGCAGTGGGTGAGGAGGGACCCCCTCTGCACCCCAGTCTGGCCGGGGTTTGTCCTTGCCCCACACAGACCTGCTGCTGGGGGCAGGCGATGGAGCCGCGACGCTGACGTGAGCTGGAAAGTTTCCTACATACCAGCATTAGCAGGAATGTTATTTACTGAGCGAGGGAGAGGTCTGACAGAGGAGAAAGGCTCTCGCCCGGCTCTTCCCCATGTATGGATGTGGACCGGTGTTACTCAGCAGGATGCGGCACAGACGGAGGCACCGGCGCGCCGTGGGATGGCTCTCCTCGCAGGAAGCTGGACGTGGGATGGGGGGCACCTCCCGCGCCCCCGAGCTACCGGCTGGGCTTCGGGGCAGAAAAGCACCATTCGGTCCCTCTGAGGGACTGCTTGCCCTGAGCTGTGTCAGGGTTGCTCCCTGGGACCCCCTCGGCTCAGGCAGATTTTGCAGAAGCGAGGGGACACAGGTGGGACACGACCACCAGCACGTGGCCCGGGGACCATCGGGGCGGGGGGAGGCTGCCTTCCCGGAGAGCAGGATGAGAGGAGCATCGCACCGAAAAAACCTTAAACCCACCCTTTCCCTTAACAACCCTCGTTCAGCTTAAAGCAAATATTTTTATAAAAGTGGGATTTCACTTCCCATTTGTATTTCTGACGTTTGTGAAAGCTGACAGTGAGCGTGTTCAAAGGCAAACACTGCTTCCCAAACCCGTGGACTTTTCCCAGCCCCAGCTTGGCCCCGGGGAAGCCCGTCCTGTCCCTCCTGCGCCCGGGGCTGCCCGCAGGTGGGGGGATGCCCGCTGACCCCCCGGCCTCCCTCCTCCCGCTCGGGGTAATTATTGGTCATAGAGGGGGCGGATTCTCCTGAGTCACAGGCACATCCGACGGCCCTGCGCTTCTCCCCGAGGGCTTCAAAGGCTTCGCAAACACGAATAGGTGCAACCTCAGAGTTAAGTCAATAGAGCCTCCTCTGCCGGGGGGGGGGAGGCGGGCATGGGGACTGCAGGTCCCAGCTACCCCAAAAGCACCCTGCGTTGTCCTGGCTGGTGTCCACCGTGCACAGCAAAGCAATTAAACTCAGACACTTTTCTTCTGCATCCAAATTCGGTGCTGTTTCCCCCCTCTTGGATTCTCTCACTGTTTCCCCTGCACTCTCGTCCCTGGGCTGCTGATATTCTCGGAGCAGCTCCAGCCGGCACCGGGAGCAGGCGGGAAGGGAGAAGCGGTGGGATTATTCCCGAGCAGGAGGCACTGTGAGGGTGGCTGAGCAGATGTGAGCGTGTTTCCCAGCGGTGACTGGCCGGGGAAGTTCACAGTGTGACTCATGCTCTTCCCCAGGCCTTGAATCGCAGCATTGTGCTGAGAAATCACAAACACGCTGGCACCATCCCGGCACGGCAACATCCCTCCTGCGTGCCCGCAGCACCACAGCCTCCCCGGAGCCCTGAGGGGAGCGATTTGGGGAGGAAAGCAGCAGCTTCTCCTGAGGCAGACGCCACCTCCGAGGGCCAGGCTGGGTTGCTGTCACCGATGCAATTCGGCAGCTCAGGGGCCTCAGAGCTCTCAAGCAGCTACTTTAGAATGCCTTCTCTTTTCCTTGGCATCCCGGGAAGCAAACACATTGCACAGGCGGGCGTGCATACGTGTGCTCCCTCAGCAAACAAGTCGGGGAAAAAAAGAAGCCAAGAGGAGGCTTTTCGCGGCGCCCCTCTGCCAGCACCACACCTCCCCGCGTGCCGAGTACACAGTTTATTTTCCTTCCCATTAAAGTCTCCCCACCAAGCCTGGCTCTGGGAAACTCAATTTATGCGCAGAGCCCTGGGTATATTATTCCTAGCGGGAACAGAGAAGGGCAGTCAGCGCGGAGGCGGCTCCGGCAGCCGAACAAGCCGCTCTTTGGTTTCGCGGCGGCAGCGCCGAGCGGGGACGGGAAGTCCCCGTGCAGACAGAAAGTCTGGAGCTCCGCGGCCGCCCGGCCACCGCGGGGCCGGCCAGGGCTGGGAGAGGGACACGGGAGGCTCGGGGGGCTGCGGCGGTGCCGCGGAGAGGGAGGGAAGGGAGCCGCTCCAGGGCTGGAGCCTTCAGGTGAGTGCACGGCCCCAGACAGGGCAATGGGCACCTCCTGTGCCTCCCGTTGGGATCCCCCGTGCCATGCAGTATGGAGCTACCCTCTGCCAGCTGGGCAGAGCATGGCGCAGCTAAAAAATGTGGGAGGCTCCAAGGGTGGTAGGATGAGGGAAAAGCTTTTGATTTTGTCCCCAAGAGCCCACTCCAGCCCCTGCCACCACTCAGAGATGCTCCACGGGCTCTGAGCACCCCCAAAGCACAGCCTGTCCCCAGGGAATGCCCTGGGGACCAGTACGATGGGGTTGAACACGGGGCAGATCTATGCCCAGGGCATTCCTAGCACTGCGCCAGGTGTTTTCCAGCTGTTCCTCTGTAGCTGAAATAGCTGTGCCAGTACCTGCTGTACTTTCCCCCAGCAGGGCTGGTGCAATGGAGAGAAAAGCCTTGTCCATGCCTCCACCACAGCATCCCACCTGGCCTCCACCACCTCCTTTCACCCACTCCTCTCCTACACCCGTTTTGTGTGACCTCAGACAAGCTAAATCCCAAATGCCTGGCGTGAGCAGGAGGTGACCTGCCATCCCCACAGCTGTTTTTTCCCTGCTCTGCAAGGTTACAATAGCTCCTTGTTCCTCCTTACGCCCCACTCCTCTCCTGTATCACATCCTACACGACTGCTTTGCAGTGACCTCATCTTTCTTATTTTCCATGCCTCCTGCTGAAACCAAGGCCACGCTGGTGTGTCCCAGCCTCTGCCCTGCGCCCGTCTCCTGGGGTTGCCAGAGGGGAGGGTGGTCTCCAAGTGGCAGCCTGCCCTCCCTCCCCCCAACCCCAGCACCCACAGGGACCCACACAACCAGAGTGCAACCTGTGGAGGTTGCAGTTGTGGCTGAAGGGCCATCTGTGAAATCCATTTGCAACTTTTTCCTGGATTTTTAACCCCTTTATCCCTACCTACCCTCGGTCTGCCCTGGGATGCTGAGCAGCCCCCCCAGCTCCTGCCTGTCCTATAAGGCACACCCTGCCTCTGTAGGGTGCCACCCCATGAAGGACCTCACCCCAGATGTGTGTTTGGTGTCAGACACCTCTTCTGTTTCACACGCCATAAATGCCTTGGAAGTCAGTGCATCGAGGCTGCTTGGTGGCCCTGCACACAGGGCTTCTCTTGTCCACGTGGTTTAGGACAACCTGGCGTCTCAGCCTTATTTTGCCTTGTCAACATGGTCCATTTACAGGGCATGAAGTTTTTTCTTCTTGGGAACCTTTCCTGTGACATTTCCCCCACCCAGTTCTTTCATGTGGTGTTCACAGGAGCGTGGTTTGCATGAAGCAGAGGGAAATCACCAAAAGCTTTCCTCTCCTGGGGCTTGGGACCTTCACACGTGGCCGGGGCTGTGGTTAGCCAGAAGAAAACATTTGTGGTAGCCAAGGGCTGGTGAGAAACCAAGAGAGCTGTCCATCCTGACCATGCTCATCCCAGGGGACTGCCCAGCCGTGGGGGGCACCCGCAGAGACACAAGTCCAGCCTACACATGGGCTCAGGAACAGGGACAGGGCTGAGCCTCCCCTTGGGTGCCACCCACCCGACTTCTGAATGCCTGGAGGGGCACCCCAGGTGCCTCACTGCCTGTGGCTGATGGTTCCTCTGGGGGATGACAGTGACCCTTTGGCACAGTGACCCTTTGGCAGGAGTTCTAGGGCTTGATTGCTCACACCCTGGCACAGAAGCAGCTGAAAGCCATCTGCCTTTTAATTTTCCACTGAGACAGGATCTTCCTTTGGCTCTGCCACACTCGGGCATCACCTGGAGAGGGAAGGTCTTGACTGCCCAAAGGGCAGACCAGACTACTATCCCAAGAACTGTGCTCTGTCTCTGTGGCACAGGTGCTCCAGGGCAGCAGGACCTCTCTGGGGAGATGCTGCACGAAACCCCCTCCCAAACCCTGCGCTGGTGAGTCACAAACTCAGGAATATTGAAGGACTGTCCTTACATCAGCAGGTGATGCAAACAGGGGGTCTCTCCTGTGCCCCCCTGGTTAGGGGACACTCACTAATACCCACATCTTCAAGTGAACTATGAAGGTACCCTCCAGTGAGCACAAAGGAGGAGGCAGGTCCTTCTGAAACTTTCCTATTTAAAACCCTGAGGCCTTGGGAGCCACGCAGGCCGTGGGGGGTCCACCTGTGACCCCCCTTTTGTTCCTCAGATGGTGCTGGCCTGGCGCCTGCTTGCACAGCCAGAAGCTGGGGGAGATGTTTGGCTGTGGGCGTCAGCCCTGGAGCAGGGTGGCACATGCCTGCGAGCCCCAGCATGAGCTCACGTCTGCCGGCAGCGACGCAGCCTCAAGTGCCTTAAGTAGGTGTTGAAAATCAGGAGTTTCTTTCAAGGAGCTCTCGGAGTGGGAGGCCCTGTGTGGCTGGATGGTGATTGATAGCGTGGGGTGAGCTGCTGGCCGGGCATCGCTGCTTCTGGCCATGAAGATGCCAATGTTGGCAGCACGGGGGGATGGAGGGTCTGGGGACATGGCCAAGACTGGCTCACCCCGTGCACAGCTGGGCATGTGGCCACTGAAATGCTCCTCAGGCCCTTGCCACCCAAACATGGGGCTGGGGAGGAGAAGGGAGAGGTGCCTCTGTGACGAACTGAAGTTGAGGTCCTGGCTGACTTCTCCTCGCTGCACACCTTGTGGGAGCTGGGTGGGCACACTGCTCAGCCCTGCTCTGTGTGCTCCAGAGCCTGGGAGAAACACTGAAACCCTGGATACAGGTACTACTCCATTACTTGTGATAGTGTGTCCTCAGGAGGCTCCATAACAAGAGCTGCTTCACCTTCCTTTGCTCTTGTAGTTGTTTAGCTTCACAGGTAATGCTCAGAAACTACCCCCTGCCTTACTGACTGCCACGTCCCCTTTACCTTGACCACTTTTGAGAAGCAGGGTTGGGCTGGCTCTGTGCCTGGGGCAGCCCCTGAGGATTCCCCAGATACTTGAAACACAACCAGACCCTTCCTATGGGATGCTACCTCAGCAAGTGTCTGCCTAAAAGGATGACTGGGTTTCCCTGTGAGGGGAGGGTTTGGGTTGGACAGGGATGTGTTTAATGTGCTCCCTGGGGAGGTGGCAGGGACCCCTGCTCAGCCCAAACCCTCACCTGGGGCTTGGATCACAGCCAGGAGGGGTGGAAAGCAAAGGGGTGAGAAATGCACAGAGCAGAGCCCGTGTGAGATGTGGTGTGTGGCAGATCAGACCTTCCCCTGGGTGTTTCACACAGCGATTCCCACATCCAGCTGGCAGCTCCAGGTGCAGGTCCTGTCACACTGGGGGATCCTGGTCTGCAGGGTGGTGGGATCCCCTGCCCTGGCAGACTGCTAGGAAGGCGGTGATGTGCTGGGGGAGAATGCCAAGGGAGAGTCATTCCCCGCACCAGGCCAAGCCTTGGGATTTCTGGGCTGCCTTCCACGTGTTTCCGTACGCTGGAGCTGCTGGCTCGAAGCACCACAGCCCAGGCTGTTCCTTGGCGCCTGGCTGCAGCCCCAAGTGCTCAACAGCCAAGAGCAATCCCCATCCCGGCCCTCGCTGCGCCGCCACTCAGCCCCAAAATATGCTGATAAACAGGCACTTGTGCAAGACAGCGCTTGCATTAGCCTGCCCGGAGATTGGGTAACCCCGGGACCTTGGAGCAGGTGCTCCAGCACAGCCCGTGCCCCGCGGGCAGGGCTCCTGCTCCCCCGGGGCTGGGGTTTGGAGTCCCTGCCCCTGAGCACAGCACGGCCCCGGGGTCCCAGGCGCACGGAGCATCGCCCGCCTCTGGCATCAGCGGGGCTGTGCTCGCTGCTCAGCCGCGCCTGACCTCGGAAATACCTTGTAGCCAGGAGTCCTCCTCCCCCACCGCACCTCTGTACTGGCTTTCGGCTCGAGTTTTGAGTGTTACCATCTCCTTTTGCGGGGTGGGAGGTTGGGAGTGAGCGCTGCTGCAACCAGAGCCAACGGGAATGTTTTAAAGAAATGCTGTTCATTGAAAACTATCAATGAGCTGCAATCAATATGGTGGGGAAAAGTGGATTTTGATTCATTTCTCTGCTTGAAAATATGCTCCCACCATTGGAGCTCTGCAAAAAATCTAATTTTTTCCGAATCTAAATGATTTCTTTTTTCCCCCATGAAATATAAGCTAATTAAATGCACTTAAAAATATTCTGTATGTTCAAAGTGAAAACAAAGTATTTCAGAAGTGTCTGAATGAGGGTGGAAGAACTGACCAAGGCTGATCTAATCCAAGACTTGGGAACGAGCCTTGAAATCTCATTTTTCCCCACCTTTTGAAGGAGAAATTTCCAAACCCTCAACAGATCTTCTGTGTAGCCAATCGACCTGGGCACCATGGTGGGTGTTTGCTGTCACTTCTTCTGCTCAGGCTGAGCAGAGTGGGCACAGCCAGAAACCCATGAGACGCAGAGAGGGGGGGACAAGGACTGGTGTGTCACGGTCAGAGCCAAGATGTGGCACTTGGGGCCGCCTCTGCAGCACTGGGGTTGGGGCAGTGGCTGCCTGGGGCCAGTGGAGGAGCTGGGGGTGGGAAGCAGGGGGATATTGGGGTCCCATGGGGCAGCGGGATGCCCAGGCCGTGTGGGTGCAATGCCCTGGTCCCTGCTGGTGCAGGTGAGGTGGTGGAGCCGTGCAGGGCATCGCAGGTACTTGCTGGGACCTGCTGTTGAGTCTGTGCTGCTGACTCATGTGTTACCAGCAGAGATGCCCCCCCTGGCAGACGTTTTGAGGGCCAGCCTGGATAAAAGATGATTATAACCACAGCCCAGACTTGACTTTGTTTATTAACAGACTCATTTTATTGCAACATCTCGAGGCCCTTTCCAGGACAGCAGAAAGCTCGGTGAAACAGGCTCTGGAGCAGGCAGCGGTGCCTGCCCTCCCTCTGGTGCTGGAGAAGCAGGGACCGGGCTGGCCCAGCTGTTCCTGATGTCACTGTTGTGCCACAGCACAACAGCAGGACTGACACTGCACAGCAAAGCCTGGAGCAAAGCCCCCCCATGCAGGACTGACACTGGAGCTAAGCCCTCCATGGCCTGGTACAGAGCTTGTGCCCCCCAGCACCCCTTCACTCAGTGACGGCCCCCTTGGGAATCTGGGTGCTCTGGTGCTGACCTCAGCCAGGCTGTGGTGCCTTCACGGGCTCCAGTTCCCAGACCAGGTGGATGACACCTGCTTCAATATACACTTCAGCAGATTTGGAGCTTTGCAGGCCTTTCCTGCCCCTGCTTCCCACATGCCTGTATCCGCCAGGTCAGAAGGCAGGCATGGGAACCCGATGCTGTCCCAAGCTGTGCTGAAAGCACAGGTCAAAATGAGCTAATTCCTGCAGGGAAGGGATGGATCCAACCTAGGAGGACATTATCGCTGGTCGAGATAAACATCCCAATAAACATGGGTTGATGCAATTAGCACATGCAGGGGGACACCAGCCCTGTCTCCCTCCTGCCTGGGGAGGGGCAGCAGCAGCAGTCGCTGGGGAGGGCAGTGGGGTGTGTGTGGGGGGGCAGGGGCCTTGGGGACCTCCAGATCACCCTCCCTGCTGCCCTGTTAATATCCAAAGTGGCTGTGATAAGAAGCAGTTGCTGGGGCCGCAGGTGGGAAGGTGTCAAGTCGTACACACGGAGCTATAAACAGTGCGTGCCCATAAACCAGATCAAAGCAGAAAGAGTTTATTTTCAGAAGGTCTGCTTCCTCCACAGAGCCTGGAGACAAAGAGCTTTTGGGGGAAGGGGGAAGGAGAGGGAGGAAAAAAGGGGGAGAGCTAGAGGAGTAGAAAGGATCGTGTTGGCTGTGCTGATTTCTGCTGGGTGGATCTCAAACTCCCCGTGATGTGAGCAGCTGCCCTGCGGGATGCTGAGCACCTCTTTGCTGTGTCTGGATCTAGCAGGTTTGATGTGTGTGAGTAGCTGGTGCTGAGGGGACAGTGGGGGCTCCCTGAGCCCTCCTGCAGCATCCCTGGAGCAGCTGTGCCCCAGAGGAGTGCAGGGCTGTGGCCCCCCCAGGGCAGAGTGGGCTGGGCTCCTGTGGGCAGCCAGGACAGGGCTGCTCCCGGCCTGCCTGGAGCACCTGAGCACGAGCTGTAAGTCACAAGCCCTTAAGCAAACTATTGTGAAACCTTGTTGGTTTGCAGAATCCGTCCCCACCCTCTAGCCCCCAAATCACAGGGCTCAGCTACCAGAGCGCTGTGGGGGGAAGCAGGAGCCCACGGCTCCCACCTGCCCCTCGGCCTGGGAGCTCGTGGTCTCTGCAGACAGGAGGAGGAGGAGGAAATCCAAGAGGGGGAAGGCAGCCGCAGCAGGTTTGCCGGCAATCGGAGCTCAAGAGGTCAGAGAGCAGATGTTGGGGCTGTAACGAGTGCGTGTTAGCTCAGAGGCGCCTGTATCCTGTGCTGCCTGGGCTCCCCTCGCCCACTTATTTAGATAGAAAATTCCCACTCCTTTCCCACTCTCTGACTCTGAAATGAACCAGATGAAGCTGCTTGAGATCTCAGACTTGTTCAATTTTGTTTCTGGTTGAAGATAGCCTTTGAATTTACCCTTGCACCTCTGGAGGTGGGTGCTACAGCTGCAGACTCCCACCACAGAGGCTTTCCAATCCATTTTTCCATCCTTCACATTGATGCTGATGGGCGCACTGGGTCAGATCCTGACCACCATTCTCCAAGGGGAGAGCAAGAGCTTCTGGATCTGCTCCAACACCACCAGCAACACTTTGGTTGCAGAAGCCACCAGACCCACATGGCCCCTTCTCTCACACCCCAGCCCCCTCCCAGCAGGCAGGGTACATCCCCAGGGGGACATCCCACATCAGGAACTGGGTAACATCTGGTCCCAGATTGCCAGCACCTCCTGTGTGATGACTGCCCTGGTGTGCTGCCACCACGTCCCACTGCTCCTGCCCTGCAGTGGGCACTGGCTGTGCCTGCAGCCCTGCAGGGGATGTGGCATTTGGTGGTTTTTCTTAACCAGCCTTGCAAACGGAAGGGATAGCTCTTTGTAAATGTTGTGCTGGGGCTGTAACAGCTTTTGCCCTGTCCCAGGAGCATGGGAGCTGGTGTGCTCATTCCACAGACCCCTGGCTATGCTCGTGTGTTGGCCCTGCCCTGCAGGGCTTCCGTGGGCCTCAGGTTTAAGCTGCAGCAATTAATGCCTCTGTTTTTCCAGGATTGCTTTTCCTGCAGCCCCCAGCAGCTTCCCGAGCCCGTCTTCTGGGTGAAGTAAGAGTATCAGGTTCACTTTCCCCGGGAAGGCGGCAGCACCGGTCCCACACCACCCTGGCAGCACCTGCTGCTGTGCCGGCCGTTACCTTCCCATTCACAACTGCGGCGAGGGAAACACATTGCACAGCCTTCAAGGGAAACTTCACTCTGGTTTGCACAAATATTTATCCCACCTGTTTCCTGCCTGGGCCAGCTCTGGGCTCGGAGGACGCGGTGGGTCACAGGCAGCAGGGCGGAGGAAGCGGTGGGGAACCGGCTCCTTCTCACACAAAGACCTTTGCTCTGCAGGGCTGCGTGGTTTGCAGGGGCTGTTCCTCTCTGCCGGGTGCTCATGACAGAGGGCTACGGATGGAATATCTGCTGCGGTGTCCCAGCACTTGCAGGGTGGGGGCGTGGGGGGCTGCATCTCTCAGCTGGAGAAGTAAAAGCCGTTTGCAACTTCGGTTTGCTTTCACCCACGCTGGAGCATCTCTGGGCAAAAGTGAACAGACTGGGAAACCATCACATGTTCCTGCCAGGGTGTTTCTGATGGTTGTCACCAGTCTGGTTTTAAACGTCCCTGTTTCTTCACCCAGAAGGGGCCCTTCTCTGAGCCAGAATGGTCCCACGGCAGCTCAGTCTGGATCCCCTTTCCTGTCGTGCTCCCTGGCTACCTCACAAATGGCTGGCATTGACACCTGAAACACCTGCAGCCGGTCACCACCAGCCCTTGCTTTTGGATGGGACAGAAGGAGAAGCAATTCCCTGGCGCTGAGCTGCACGGGATGGTGTGAGCACCAGGAGCCGGCCGGTGCATGGGCAGGCACGGCCGCGGCGCCGCATCCACCGTCAGCCACGGGGGCACCGCCCTGCTCAGGAAATCCCTGGCCATGGGGCCGGGCGCCGGGAAGGACGGCTGTGCTATTCTTACCCTCGCCCCTCGCCTCCATCCCGGCTGGCTGCGGGAGACAGGATACGGGCTGGGTGGCTCCGGCTCAGCGCACCACACCGGCCGCGGCAGTGAAGGCGTGAGGAGCTTGGCTCTGGGGTGTCCTCCTAGTCCCCTCCCTAAAATTAGCACTGCATCCCGCAGGCAGTTGTTTCCAGAACAGCCCCAGCCCCGCCCGGGGTCTGCTGCAGCCCTCCCCCACCTCCCAGTCTCCCTCCATCATCGCTGCGTTTCTCCTCTCTTCCCAGTGATTCATGCACACAGCTCATGGAGCCTCCCTGGAAAGCCCCGAGGACCAGCTCAGGGACACATCTGCGCGGGCGGCACAGTCGCCAGCGACACTCGGGCCGGCCAGCACCTGCCCCGGGGCCTCATCGTCACCTTCCTGCGCCCGCCCCGCCGCAGCTCCAGCCTGCAGTGCCAGCCGGAGGCACCGTGCCGGGCGGAATGCTGGCAGGAAGGGTTTGACTCATGCTGGAGTTAATGAAAACAAACCTCTGCAAATAAATAGCATTCGCACCATTTCCTTACCGGAACGGGCCCCTGTTTCCTATGCAGGGTGCGTGCTGGTGCTCCTCCGGGTGTTTCACCTACAGGGACTGACCATGGAACTGCCTCTGGCACCAGGACCACACCAACGAAAGCCCTTTCCAAGTTTAGCCTTGGCTGAAGGCACGTGAAGGTGGCAGCTGTGGTGGAGTCCCTGTGCTTGGTCACTGTGAAGGGCCCCCAGACCTGAGGGATTTCATCACAAACCTGAACCCCTCAGCTATGCTCAGTGGAAACCTGGATGCCATTAGGGACTCACCTGGGCTGAGTTTTGAGCGAGTACATGCTTTTCCTTGAGGAAGAATTTTGGTGGGGAGCACACAGGTTTTACAGCGTGGATCCCATCCCTGCTACGTGCTGTGCCCCCACAGCTGGGGCTGAGCTTTGTTCTGCAGCATTTGAGCTCAGGACCTCCTCCTGCCCACACTGAGCTCTGTCAGCCCAGCCAGGCTCTCTGGCCTTTTGGGAACCTGTAATCCATGTCCACGGCTAACTCGGGAGCAGCAGGGGCTGGGGCACACAGAGCAGCCCCATGGGCTGCCCAGCTGCTTGCAGTGGGACCAGCAGCTCCACGGCCTCAGCGAGATGCTGCTTTTCCCCAGAATCATATCATAGTGTGCTGGAGAGGAGAAACCAGGATTCAATGTCAGCTTTTCCCATCCTTTCCCACCTTAATTTTCAAAAAAAGTTCTTTACCACTTAAAAAAGGCTAAATGCTCATTCTGGGGACTCAGACAGCAGAAATCCCCGCAGTGGAATGTGAGAGCAGTCTGAGCTGGGGTGGGCTGTCCTGCTCCCAAGTGCACTCCAGGTACCTTTTCTCCTACCCACCTGAGAAATCAAGTGACTGGGTGTGTGGTTGCTGCGGCTGCTCGGTGTGAGCCGCTGTGCAGCAGAGGATGCTCCTGGCCAGGGCTTCACTCAGCCTCTTCCCGGGACCCCCTGGGCTCCTGCAGCTGGCAGCTCATGGGGAGCAGCAGCCCCCCGTCTGGAGAGCCCCAAGCGTTTCCTGCTGAGGCAGCACATTCCCAGAGGGAGGAAAGGTCGTGGCGCTGGGGCTGCCCCGGTTTCCGCCCCCGGCATGGCCAGCAGCCACCGCGGCTTCCTCCGGCTCCCGCCCGGCCTTCGCAAGGTGCAGCCCAAACCCGGCACCAGCGGTGGTCCTGCTCACCAGCCCCAGCCCAGGAGCGTCACACCCACCCTCAGTAGCCATATCTGTTTATTCCTCTTGTGGGTGTCTTGGTTTGACTCGCTTGGCACAGACAGAGTGCCGGGTCAGGTTCAGCCGGACAGGCCGAGCAGCGCCGGCCGCTCACCGGGCCGGACACGGGGGCCTCCCGGCTTCCCCGGTGACACAGAGCCCGGCAGTGACAGAGACAAGTCACTTCCCTTCTCCTCCCCCCTCTGTCCTTAGTGAAGCACCACAAACACCATCTCCATTCACCTTTGGCCTCCAGGATGGGGGAAGCAGGACCAGTGATGGGAATGGTGGAGGGGATGAGGTCTCCATGTGGCACCACAGGGATGCTCCCTCCTTCTCACTCCTGGACTGCAATTTGTATCAAATTGAATTTGATATATTGTATTTAGCACAGCATTTAGTAGAAAACTTGAAGCAGAAGTATCTAGCACAGTTCTTAGCATAAAAATTGAAGCAAAATGAACCAAAACAATCATGTGGAAATGAAACTTTGAAACTCATTAAAAAGATCAGGCGCAAAAATCGTTGTACCAAAACCCCCATCTGCATGAGTCATTTTGGCTCTTCCCCTAGGGAAAAAGTACCAAAATGCTCATGTCCTGGTGAAGTGCTTCAGTTCTGACTGCCCAGGTAGGTGGGTGCCAGCACCCAGAATTGCCCCTTAAAGCCCAGGTGATGCTTATTTAGTACCAAGGGAGAAGAAACCCAGGTCAGTCCCACTGCTGTCACTTATCATCCCTGGCCAGTGATTGAATCAGCCCCAGGTCTCCCAGTACTGAACTTCCCTGCAGCACAATTTACTTCCACAATCTATTTGTGTAATAGGTTTCAATCATAATTTTATAAGAGGTTACAGTGAAGTAGGGGCTGTTAGTCCCTTGTGGTCCCTGCAGGTGGGTGTGTGCAGGGGCTGCCGTGGGACCCCTGACTGCTTCTGGGGCTGGCAGGGGGGTTTCTCTCCTGTTGTTATCACCCTCTTTTCACACAGACTATCAGCCAGCAGCCTGGCCTTCTGCACACAGGGGGGATTTAATGATCTCCCCAAGTGGAAGGGGCTGAGTTGGGAGGGCTGGTGTGTGCCCAGGGCACACGTCCCTGGGGCAGGTGAGCAAGGCCAACAGATGGGCTCTGGGGTGGGGGCTGGACCACCCGGGATGGACCCACTGTGGAGGGTCCCATCCCCTCCCCAGGGCAGGGGAACCAAGGCACACACGGCCACGCACGACCCTGTGCCAGGAGCTGGTCTGGGTCCTCCCCAGCCAGGCCTTCAGCTCCAGCTTCCTGCAGGGAGAAAAGGACTTACCTGAGCTTCTTCAACACCCAGAATATGTTTGCTTTGGCTCTGGGTTAATATATATCGGTTTACTCATCTGATAGAGAGATCAATGGGCAGAGCCGGCCCTGGACAAAAGACGTGACAGGTCTATTTTCTGCCTGTTTCAAAGCCTTGATCCCCGGCAGCAGCACAGGGCTCCCCCTCCTTATCAGCAACTGATTAAACCTCTGAAATTCAGACTGAACATTTTTACACGTTTTTCCATCAAAACCCCTGCTTTGGGAGTGGGAGTGGGAACTGTGCCTTTCCCAGCATCCCTGCCCGAGCAGGACGAGCAGCTCCAGGAGTGGGTTGGAGAGGACGGAAGGAGCTGCCACCCTCCAAGCCAGGTCAGGGCTGCACCTGGAAGGAAGGACAAGCCTTGCCCAGAACATCCTGCCCAGCTGTGCCCAGCAGCGGCTGCACCAAGTTCAAGGTCCTGGCTGTCCCCAGCCCTGCTCTGCAGCCTGGACAGCCTCTCCTGCTCCTATCCCTGTCCCCATCCTCCTTCCCAGATAACACAGGGAACAATAGTGGTGGCAGCAAACTTGGGGCCAGGGCTTAGGGTGGCTGAGCAAGGGAGGGATGAAGATAAACACAGCCAAAAGGGCTCCTCCGGGCCCAAGGCCAGGGCCCTTCCAGGGATTAGGTCCCCTCAGGCTGGGGTGAAGCAAGTGTTTACCAAAGCCCTCTCTATCAATCCTGACAGCCCTGTTTGCAAGACGGAGTTGTGTCCACTCTACACGTGCCATGAGGCTGTGGATGGGTCTCTCTCTGCCCCTGCTCCCCTTCTGTACCCATGTGCCAGCTTTGCCAGCTGTCCCCCACCCCAGTAGGACCCCCAGCTTTATCTCTGTGCCAGGACCAGTGCTTCACCTGCTCCTGTGGGAGCTGGGGGGGACACACCAGGTGTGGGACCCCATGTAGAAGGACTTGCCTACCTCTCCAGGTGCTGGCCATGGCTGCACTCACTGCCATGCCCGCCCAGCAGGCGTGAGGGAGTGAGGTGGGAGCAGGGAGCATCCATCACACAGCCTGGCAGCTCCAGCCCTGGCTCACAAGTCAAGGGGGAGAGCATTCCTTTCCCACTGAGCCCAGCAGACTCAGGGCTGCAGCACCCAGCATCACCTCCACCTGCCCTTCATCCCCACCAGGACACAGGCTGGCTTTTCCTTCTCCCCCTGCTCTCTCTTGGCAAATAGTTTGCTGACGTCTTGTAACTGAAAAGCAGGTTGATTTGAATTTTCCATGGATGGCTTGGAGTCACGGATAATTCATTATTCACACCTCTCTAATTAGGCTGTTGCCCAGCAGGCGAGGCAAGGCTGAGACCAGCCACATGTCCCCTGGCCAGAGCGGGTCAGCAAGGTCCAATGTGGCTTGAATTTGGGCACCCTTTGCTACATGGAGGACACAAAGCTGCTTTGATAAACAATGTCCTGGAGGCGGGAGGTGTGAGAACAGCACGGAGGGAAGGGCAGCAGCCCTTTGGGAGAGTTTTTCCAAACCTGGAGCCCAACCTGAAGCCCTGCCAGAGTCTTTCTGCTCCTGGGGAAGGGCTGGACATGGCACCAGTCCTGCAACAATGACTTGGAGCTGTGCAGTTGTTCATTGCCCACAGAAGGAGCTCACCAAAGCTCACAGCCAGTTCACTGGGGTTCACACTCACTGCCTTTGGCACTGAATCTCGTCCTGCTGAAATCAGAGTCACCAATACTACTGCACTTTCTCATTCCAGTGAGCCATAAAAATAGAGGACCACTGCAGACCGAGGGATTGATGCCTACGGCAAGCAAGGCAACTCAGAGAGGGGAGAGGTGCTGCAGGATGAGCTGCATGGGCACATTTCCCTGGAGCATCCCCGAGCCGCCTGCCTGCGGGGACTCCGGGCAGGGCGCCGGGAGGAGGGCGCACGTTCCCAGCCCCGCTGATGAGAACTCCAAATGCAGGCGGTGGGCTGCTCTCCGCAGGCAGCTCTGCACTGAGAAGGCAGCCAGGGCCATTTTAATCATTTCCAGATTTGTGTGGGAGGTCAGGGCCCTGGGGTGCTGCTCCATGTCAGTTTTATAAACACGGCAGTTTTTCCAGATGGTCTCTGGCTCCAGCCTGGCTAGCAGGTTGATTGGGCCAGACCAAAATAACAACAGGTGGAGAACAGGCCATGACTGCCTGACGCTATCTCCTTTTTCCATCTATTCCCCAAATGATTTTCTTCTTTGCAGAAAACAATTAAGTTTTGCTGGGGCAGGGGTGGGAGCAGCACTGGGCTGTGAGCTGAGGCCCCACACCTTCACTGCATGTGTGAGAGCAGCATCTGCCTCAGCTCGTGAAGCCAGGGCAGTGCCAGGGCCAGGGCCGGGCTGGATCCTGCTCACCCCCAGCAGAGCCACCGCTGGTGTTGCAAGCGCTCAGCAGTTCTGTAGCCAAAGGATTTTCCTCCATCCTCCTGAAGGGTGCCTGAGTCAGCCAATCAGTTGCACACCAGCAGGCTCTTTCATTCCCCCACCCCTCTTTATTCTTCTGAGTTTTACAACAAGACTCTTTTTTTTAATCTTTTCCATTAACTCCCAAGGAAATTCAGTGCCAACCAGGCATTGTGGCACATGCCTGCACACCACATTTACAGGGCCAGGAGGGAGCCCTGCATCCCAACGTGCTCCCTGGGGGACCAAGGTCCAACTGAGGCTGCTGGATCTGGTGCTTTCCTGACACTATGCCAATCCACCAGGACTGCTCAGAGCAGGGCCAGCTCCATCCCCTCCAGCTGAGGAACGTGGCAGTGCTTCCAAATGGATGCTCAAAGCCCCAGGGCTGAAAAACCAAACAGTACAGCTCCCAGCTTTGCCTTTGCACAGAAGCACAGCCGTGGCAGCTGTGGCTCCAATGCCCTCTGTCCCTCCCACACCATCACCCCCAGTGAGGGATCAGAGCCCCGGTGGGAGCCTGGCCACGGCTGCCCAGCCACAGGGAGTGCTCGTGGGAGCCCAGGCAGAGCTCACAGCACGGAGACATCTCCGAGCCCAAACCCAGAGGGATGGAAAAACCACGGTTGTGCACTGGCGGCGAACAGAATTGCTCTCACATAGAGAGCCCTTTCATATTTCCCACTTGCCTTCGTGCTAATGCCTCTCCGCAGGCCAGACCTTCCCATACAGGAGATGAAGTTTTGGCCAGAGGTTGTAAACTGATTGTGGGCGTAAATAAAAAAGTTGCATGTGCAGCAGTGCCCCAAGCCAAGCCCCAGCACATGAACCTCCTGCACTTGCGAGCGCTCGCCCCACGCGAGCGGCGTCCGTGCGTGTGCACGGGGACTGAGCTGAGCACACACGGAACAACGGGGAGGAAGAGGGAGATATCCAAGGGCCCTGCTCAGAGGGAGGTTTCCAAGGGGAGGTGGTTCACCATCCCCTCTGTCCTCGTGGTGCAGCTCTCTCTCTCCACCTCTAGCATCCAAAATCCTCGTCAGCGTCCCCTCCTCGCTCCATAGCATCAATCTGGCATCACACATCTTTATTTCCTAAACTCAGGCCAAAACTTAATTGGCCCAGCCCCATCCCTGCTCGACAGCTGGCGCTGACACCTTTCTTCAGACTGCTCTGATTCCTTCCATAGGAAGGAATTTGCTCCTACACACCGACTCCAAGGATTGCATGTCCCCCTCTGCTAATTGGACAATCCCAAAGTAAATCTGTATAAATGGCCCGCTGTGCTTCAATTCAGCATTTAAGTCCAATTTATTCCATGGTTATTAATGGAGAAGAGGCTCCATCCATGACCAACACAAAGCACTGGCAGGCGAAGGGCCCCGGCACAAACCCAGCCAGGCAGGGGACACAGCTTGGGCACGTGCTGCATTTTTGGCCAGTGTGGCTGTTGTGATGGTGCTCGAGGTGGGGGGATCCTCCAGATCAGCAGAAATCAGCACTGGGTTCATTCCCATGTGTGGCACTGGATGTGCTCCCAGTGTGGACCAGGATGAGTCCTGCCCACTGGAGCCAGCGGCACGGCAGCAGCACAGCAGCAGGAGCAGCAGCACAGGCTCCCAACCCGCCTCATCTGCTCTGGCAAGAAAGCAGGGGATTAGAAAGGCCTCACCCCGTTTCCACCAGCTCCTAAAATGGAAGTTTGGAGCGCCGGGCAGTGGGTCTGGACAGTTTTACTCCCACAGGCAGGTAGGCAGCGAATCTGGAAACCCTCTGCAGGGTGGGAGTGGTGGCAGTGGCGCAGGGGCTCTCCTCCCCCAGCCCTTTGTTTAGGAATCCCATTTCTGCCACGTCTAAATATGCCCCAATCCTACAAACATTTCCCCTCCAGGAGAAGGAACAGACCTTTAGCTGATTTTTCTCTGCAGCCCTTTGCGCACACCTGAAACCTTGGGATAATAAGGAATGGCTTGGCTCTGGCACGGTGCCTTTTCCCCTTGAATCTTATCACCCTTTCCATGGCTTAAAGGTGTTATCAGCCCCATTTGCAGGTGGAAAACTGGGGTTATATTTCAGTGATGGAGGAAATGGACGGCTCTGAGTGTAAGGAAATTGTTTGTATAAAATCATTGAGTGTCTTTGGAGAATCTGGGAGTTCAGTAACCCCAGGAACCTGGCAGGCTACAGGAGTTACAGTTAGAAGAGACGTGCTGTAGATCTTTCTCCAGAACAGTGTGGGGTGGAAATTGCATCACTTGGGAAGATGAAATGGAGGGGGGGAGGGAAGGAAAAAAAAGTGCATTTCCAATAGGGACATTGGATAGAAACAGACCCCAAGGCCACACCAAGCCAGGAGAAGCTTGGGCATCTTCAGCTGCCTGGCAGTGCTGCTCCCACAGCGTGGCACAGGGAAGGGGACCAAGGGCACTGAGACCACGGCACTGCTGTGAGCTGCTCTGGAACTGGGCACATCCTGCTAATATTCCTGCCTTCCAGAGCACTCCCGCCTGGGCCCTGCGCTTCCAGAGACATGTCATGCTCCAGAAAAGCAATGCCTTTAACTTGGTAAGTTCTGGACAGACTCTCTCCCTGGCATCCACTTTTTATTATCGTCTGTGCAGGCGGTATGTTTCTAAAATTAATGCACTGAAACTGCACACATACGTACTGGGGGATGGAAACGGGCTTAAACACCAGCAGACGCGTTTGGAAGTGCCAGGATGGAAAAATGTCTCCGAGCGCCATGTGAACGTCCTGCTGTGGGAGCGCCGGGAGGGCTCCGGCACCCTCGGGCACGCCGGGAGGGCACCGTGTGCCAGCTGCCCGAGGGAACATGTTCACACACACGCGTGGACACACACACACGTGTGCTACACACACGGTACCTGCCCACGTGCAGTCGCAGCCCGCGCCCGTGCCCACACTCCTGCACACACCCGACCCGCAGAGTCCGTGCCTGTGGAGATACACACACACACACAGAGACATGCTGCGTGCATCTCCTGCGCTGCCTCAGCGCCGAGGCAAGGAAACAAAGGCTGGGATCCCTGTGGATAAGCAGGGAGGCAGAGGAAGGGCAGGAGCAGCCCACACACCGAGCCACCCGTGGGCTGCCCCACCGCCCGGCGTTCCCAGGCTGCTTCCAGAGGCGCGGGCGAGCGGCCCGTATTGCCTGCACCTGGCTGCTATTAACTATTCAATCAAAAAGGGATCACAAGCCAGATATAACTAATTCGGAGGAACTTTTTTACACAACAAGCCCCTTTCAGTTTGCTTGTTTGGTTTTATATCTAAGGCTAACTCCGGCAGGTTTGAAAATGAGCAGGGCTCTTGGCTGCGGGGGGACACGCCACGTTTCCAGCAGACAGAGGTGGGAGTTCTCCTTTGGTGTTTTAAAAATAGCACTACAAAGAGAGGCGGGCTGGGATCCTGGTGGTGTGTGGACAGGCCAGTGCTGGGACAGGACCTGCACAGCTGATGGGTGTCTGTCCCCCAGAGCTGGCCCTCAGGTCTCCTGCACTTGTCTTCCACTGTGGTGAGGGTCTGAGGCTGCCTGGCTCTCCCCAGGATGCTGAAGAGGAGATGTGCTGTTGCACAAGGCAGTGCCCTTGGCAAGGCTCTCTGTGACCTTCCCAAAATTGCACCCATGTAGGGCAGACCATGACTTGGGTCTCAGCACCAGGTGCTCCGGTTCAAGCTCTCCCAGCACTGGGATAGCAGCTGAGGTACAGGACCTGTAGGACATGGGTGGCTTGAGGAGACTGCCAAACCTCCCATGCTTAGCTGATAAAAGCAGGAAGAATCTCGGCGGACACCTGGGGATGAGGCTGTGACCTCCCAGCAGCCCTGTGCAAGCCCTGGGCCCCAGCAAACAGTGGGCAGGTGGCAGAACTGGCTCCAAACATTTCCCACACAATGGCTTTGACCATATTTCAACAAGGAGCTCACAGTGCCATTAATCACTAGTGACACTTCCTTCTGCTGTGGCAAAAGAGACACATCTTCTTATTTTTTTTTTTAAGTATGAAAAATCCATATTAAAAAGTTCCTTTTCTTCCACCTTCACAGTGCCCAGCAGCAGACACCACCAGTTCCACCACAGCCTCCTCTAGATCCCTGTCCTAAGGGCAGCTACTTTTCTGAAATCCAAAAAATGAAGGGAATGACAATAATAATGACACATGTCCTGCGAAGCCTCCAGAGGTGCATGTGCCTCAACCCTTGTATGCCCACGAGGGGAGAGAGCACTGAGGTCCCCACACCAGCCCCTTACTCAGTGCCAGGGACATGTCATGACTGGTCTGTCCTGGTCACCCAGCCCAAGACCAGAGCGTGTTCGCTCTGCTCTGACAGTGGCAGAGCTGTTCCCTCAGTTCCACACCGTCTCCAGAATGTGGGTGTCCAGGGATTTATGCAGAAGGCAGGCAGAAACCAAAGGCTTCCCACAGCCTGGAGTCTTCCCATCCCGCCAGACCCAGGAATTCTGTCCAACATGCACTTATAGGGACCATACACAAGGCATTCCCAAAGGCGCCCCTCCGCACATGGCCATGCTTGGATGCCGGCTGGGACACGCTGGCTTTTAGGGGAAGGCTCCAAGGAGGTTTTAATTTAATACTGGCACTTACCCTGGGAAGAATTTCCCAAGTAGGGGGAAATTCATGATCTCCATCAGCACAGGGAGAAAGGCGGAGCAGGGAAGGCATTGCCCCTCTGCACTAATATTCCTCCTTTTGGGGATGGTTTTAGGTGTTTATTCCCTGGACACTGATATTCCTCTTTCCCAGGAATTCTAGCTGTTTTAAAACTTTAGCCAGTATTTGCATGTTATTTACACCAGCTTTTGGCTCCCCATCTGCCTGGCTCCCGGTGGTAAGGGGACCCGAAGGACCGCAGGGGCTTTTCGGGCTCGGCTCAGACTTGGGCTCAGCTCCGGCGGGAGGGAGGGAGCTCGCTGGCCAGCTGGTTTGTTTTCACTCAGAATCAAACTCGCTGCTTGTCTCAGTGGCTCCCGACAGCTCATCCTCCCACGGCCGCCTCCGGGAGGGCACAGGCTGTGCCCCAGCTGGGGCGTCCCCAGGGAGCCCAGCGCTGCTGTGGCCGGGGGCTGAGGGACCCCAGCCCCACAGGCACCCCAGCCCCACAGGCACCCCAGCCCCACAGGCACCCCTTGCTCGGCGCAGGAACGGGGCTTCCTGGCTCCTCGGGATGATGCTGGCAGAATCCCTCTCGCTGGCCCCAGCCTCTGATGGAGGGAATTAAGGAGCGGATTTGGCTGGGAACAGCCCCCAGGTTCTCTCACAGGGAAAGGGGGGAAGGCAGATGTCCTAGGAAGGACATTAAAGACCCTGCCCTGGGAGAAGCACCAGGGTGTTGGGTTATGGCCAGTGTGACTAAGCCTCCTCTTCCTCTCTCCTCACCCCTCTGTCTACCATGTCAGGACTTTTTAAAAAGCACCTTTAGTTTTGCAATGCTCTTGCTCAGAGCCCCATTACTCAGGCTGAGCTGGTCCTGTTTCCTTGGGAGCACTGCATCCCTGCCTGATAAGATAAGCTCCCCAAAGAAAGGTTTTGGGACCCTGACTCACTGGAGAAACTTTCTGCAGCACATTCGTACAGCCTCTAACACACTTAACTATTTGATGGGCTTATCACTGAAATTCAAATGTTCATCTGTGGCCACTGGAGGACAGCCCTGATCCAGGAGCAAGGTCACCCCAATCAGGTGTTAAGCCTGGAGACTCACCCTATCTGCATGCCTCCAGCCTCCCTACATATTCACAGCCCTTTCTCTGTCCTGTCCCCAAAACCCTCCTGCCCCAGCCTCCTGTAGGGACTCTACCCAGTCCCAGTGGTGCTGGGGTCTTGTCCAGCTGGGGCTCTGGATAGAGGATTAAATCCCCACTGGCAGGAGCCCTGTGCCTGCTGCCAGCTCCCAGCACGAGGTGGGTCCGTGCTCAGTGGCCACAGGCTGCAGCCAGGGCAGCTCCAGGCTGTGATTCCTCATTTACGGGCAGGATCTGGCCCCAGGTTATCTCTCCTGCTGCTTCTGGCAGCCCAGGTCTGGTTTTGCAGCCAGGCAATAAATCCCCAAGGAGAAGCAGCTATAAGGTCTCCATCCATGGACCCCCCAAGAGAAAGCAGGTCCAGACCCCAAATATTTGTCCTGGTCAGCCCCCTTGCAAAGGCACTCGTGGTATTCTTTCCTGGGTACAGGGAACTCTCAGCCTGAAGGATGCCACCTCTGATTGCATCAGCAGGGTTGCAGACGCAGCTGATACTGGGTGGGGGGAGAAATCCTCTTCCAGGGGCAATAAACCCAGGACAGCTTTGGGAGTGGTTTCTTGGCTCTCCGTGAGTTGATTCACTGTGCACTGCTAAGATAGAAAGGGCTCCAGGGATGCTTTTCACCAGCATCCAAACCCAACACCCTCCCCCCGGGCTGGCCCCAAAGCACCCCATCCCTGGGGCTGCCTCGGCCCCACTGGGGTGATGAGCGTCAGGGCTCTGCACACCCAGCTGTGCCCAGCTGTGCCTCTGCAGCAGCAGGACCCAGCAGGTTAACGGGTGGCTCTGGAAGCCCCCAGCAACTGCAAATGATCAACCCCAGGGGGATTTTTTTTCCTCCCCTCGGCTCTGGAGTCAATTGTCAGCCCTGCTTTTAAAGACACCCTTGTCGGCAGCCCGGCTATGCTTTTCTGCTTCGGAGGAATTCCTCTAAAACAATAATAGTGACATTGTTCCTCACTTTGCTGGCGGTTTTATAGGGCTCACGTTGGAGAAAGGTGACCATGGCTGCCTTTTGGCCACATGTGTTTACACAAGGAAATGCATGTGGGTTTTGGGGTGGCGCCTGGAGTCAGCAGCCGCTCTCTGTACTCCTGACCCTTACAGAGCTGCTTTCTTGCTTCTGGGTACGTTTACTGCACTCCAGATGTGAGCTGGCTCCAGCAAGGCTGCGGAGCGCCAGGGATCTGGCATCCCCAGACTCATCAGTCCGTGGGGTAGAATGCCATGGTGGTTGTTTTAAAAGCTGTAATGCGTCTTGGTAACACATCATGATTTATTCAGCCCTTGTTTGACAGGGCGCCTTTATCAAAAGCCGATGCGAAGCCCGGGCTCGGCGGCGCGGGCTGGAGAGGGCGGCTGGGAGCTGCTCCTTCCCCAGGGATGGGCTTTCTGGGGGGGTCCCCACTGTGCCACCCACCCTGAGGGGCTGCGTTTGGGGACACCTGTGCTGCGGGTGCACCTCCACACTCAGGGTTGACTGAGATGTTGAAGAGATGAGCCCTGCAGGGTTTTGAGCAGCACAGTGTCCTTGCTGCCGGCAGCAGGAACCACTGCAGGACTGTCACCTGGGGGTGACAGTGCCACGGTCTCGCCTGGCAGAACCCAAGCTTGCTGTGGCCTTGCTCTTGGACACACGAGAGAGTGGCTGGAAGGAGGGGAAAGAAGTGAAAATGGAACTGGGGAAAAACCCGGGCGAAACCAGAGCAGAGCGTGGGCAGCGAGGGAGCCCCGGGAAGGTAGAGCGGTGGCAGGGCTGGGGAGTCCCTGCCCACCCGCAGCTCCCAGCACCCTGACAGCTGCCCTTCTGCTGAAACCCTGCTCTGTTCCACTTCTCTGCCCTTCAACCAGATAAACCACAAAACACAGTTACAGGGAAAAGGGGAGGGTGTGGATGGTTCCCAGCCTGAGAACAGCTCGCTGCTGGCCCGGGCTGGCAGCAGAGAGGAGCCTGAGCAGGGCAAACCCTGCCCTGGTGCTGGGGCTGGCACATACCCGACAGGCTTTGGGGGAGCAGCCCAGGATGGGGTGACTGGCCCTGGCACAGCAGGGCTTCCCCAGCCCTGCATCCCTGCTCCAGCCCCAGCCTCCTCACTTGGTGCCTCCGAGGTGCCATTCCCATGGGCACGGCCGGATGCAGGACACTATAGCCCTGGATTAGGAATGAGCCTCTGGTTTAGAGATATTTATTTGCTTTTATCATAATGGGAAAAAAATGCAACAGCAGATAGAAGAGGAAGGAAAAAACCCCAATCTGGGTCAGGATCTCACACTGGCTAGTTCACTTCACAGTTTAAGTAAATAGTTCTCATCCCAAAACCCTTCAGGGTCATATAAATGTGCCTCTTCACATGGAAGAGACTATTTTGATAGTAGCTGGGTGCCTGATGAATTTGCAACTTTCCCAAACTGTTGGTGTCTAGAATGTGACTCGGTTTTTTCACAGTGAGATATAAAATCCTATCAATTAATCTAACTTTTATTGCACCTCTGGGGCATGAACGTGATGTTATTCAAACAAATGGTTCCCATTACGTTCAATTATTTTATAAATGTTTTTCAGTGATTTATAGGCTTCTATTAAATGGACAATATACTTCTGTGCTCCTCGAGGGGGTAAACAGTAATCTAAGGGCTTGGGTTTGCTGATCTTTTTTTCTTTCTCTCCTTCCTTTTCCACAAGCATCAGAGGCTGCCGGTTAATTAACGGGGAGGTGGGGAAGAGCCCGGCCAGACGCCCTGCTGACGGCTGCCTTCCCTGGACCCCGGGCCCAGACCCAGCTCCTTGCACTGACACCCCATTTGCACCGTACCCCGGGGGTGCTGCCCCCACCCCCATCACCCACCAAGCCCCCATCCACCTCCCTGGGACGCCTCCTGCCTCCCTGCCCCAAAAACCCTCGTGCTGTGACAAGTGATGGTTATCCTTGATGTTTTTCCCAGTCTTTGCCCACCAGCTGTGCTTGTGCTGACTCGAGCAGCGTGTGAAAGGGATGCAGCCGGCTCCGGCGGGGCTGGGATCTGCCTGGGGCTGTCGGGATTGTTCGGCAAGGCAGGAGGGATACAGGTCTGCTGCTTCTCAGGAGGGGACAGGGAATGAATATCCTGCTCCTCTCACACACTACTGAAGGAATTTTTCCTGCCTGCGATGGAGGTATCCCTGCAGTACCTCATATTCTGGGCACACATGACACTGCCACCAGCAGCCACCACTCCCGTGTTCCCCTCATAATCCTGTGGAGACCGGCAGCCCTGAGCCCCAAAAAGACTGGGATGGGGAAGGGACAACAGGTCATTTTTGCCTACCCAGGCTCTTCTCCCAGCGCTCTCATTCCAGGCTGGATTTTGGGGGAGGCCAGGGAGGGTCAGAGCAGCAGGATGAGCCAGCGGTGGGGACGGCGCAGAGGCCGCTTATCTGGGCGGGGGTCACGCCGGGACGTGGTTTCTGGAGCAGTGACCCCAGCACAGGACCCCATCCATCTCCCTGCCACGGCCTCCCCTGCTAACCCTCAGTGCTGCACGCTGACAGACAGGACAGCAATTAAGTCCTCGCTGAACTAATTCACTTGAGCCTGTCTACATTTCAAACAGCTCTGAGATAGGCTCTGTTTACAGAGCCTGCCGCCGTTTATTATTTTTCGGGGGGTGTTGCATGGACTGGGGAGGGGAGATGACATTTGGGGAAGATAAATAGGGCAGAAGACCCTGTAAAGACAAAGGGCTGAGCATGGCCCGGCTCAGCCTTGGGACAGGGCTGGAGAGGGGCAAGGAGAGCCTTTCCCAGCTCCCAGCTCCAGCTGAGGATGTGCCCAGCTTGGTGCACGCACCCGGGGCTGCTCCCTGGTGCCACCCTGGTGCTGCTTGAGGCAGGATCTGCTCCAGCACAGGGGTGCTTGGATGGACTCCATCTCTGCTAATGAGGACTGTGAGAACTTATAGGTGATCCCTGGCACAGCAGGGCCCCCGGTTCCATGGACACCCCTTTCCTTCCTGCCCCCTGTGTTGGGCAGTGGCACACCTGTCCCAGGGCTCCTGGTGTGACCCTCAGCCCCAGGACCTGACCCCCAGCTCAGCCCCTCTGCTGCCCAGTGAGCCCATGACCACCCCCTCGGAGCTCTGCCACGGGGGCTGGGCCCTCCCCAGGGGTAGTGTTACCATCCTGTGTCCTCCAAAATCAAACCCTTGTTTTCCCAAAAGGCCAATCCCCACCTCCCAGCCAGTGCAGCACTTTTTCAGCAGCCATGCCCAGATTTTTGCCGGGCACTGGAGGCAGGCTTAGCCCACCGGCAGACCCCTGTGGGTATTTTTCTTGGCAAACAACGACTCCCTCCATGTTGTTAAACCATTGAAAATAGCTAATAAGGTTTTACTTAATTAAATGGCTCAAGGCCTCACAATGCTGGTCGTCACTTTTTCCCTTCGCCTCGCACGGCTGTGACATCCCAGATGGGAATTACCCCGCCCTGCTCTGGACAGGGAGTGTACTGAGAGCGGCTGCAGAGCTACTGATAAATAATAATAATAATAAAAAAAAAAAATTCTCTACCTACCCCCTTTGTCTTTCCTTTGCTTAAATCAGGTCATGTCTGGAAGACAAAAACACTGCTTGGGAGTCAGGGTTTGGAGCGATACAAAGGGGAGTCTTGTCTGAAAGGCCTGGCCGGGAGTCAAAGCGGCGCGGCGGTCGCAGTCCGGGCTGTTTGCACAGCAGCCACTCCGAAATCGTATTTCACTGCAGCAGCAGAGAGTCTTCATCGGGTTTCTCCAGATTTGGGCTCGGGTCTATTTCTCGCTGCAAGGTTATTAAAAACACTTGAACCTGAAACAGACTCATTGTGTCCACACGTTTGCTATTTATTATTATAAACAAGGGTGTCAGGGCCATTAAAAATAAATCCAAACGGTAAAAAATGAGCAAAAAATACAAGGAAATGAAATGATTGAAAAC
Source organism: Manacus vitellinus (assembly GCF_001715985.3). Taxonomy (NCBI): domain Eukaryota; kingdom Metazoa; phylum Chordata; class Aves; order Passeriformes; family Pipridae; genus Manacus; species Manacus vitellinus. The sequence goes on from NW_021939960.1 coordinate 1,567,938, forward strand.
ACCCATCCCAGCATCCAGGGCTGACAATTCCCACTCGCAGGAATGCCTCTGTGCTGGAGAGCGGGAAAATAACTTCTCATTTTTCTTTTCAACCAAACTGCATCCCTTTCCCAGCTGGGGAAGCCAAGCTGAGGGGAATGGAAAGAGGAACAGATCCAACTCCCAGTCCTGGACTCTGACCGGGATTGGTGCCGGCACACGTTTGCTCCCACCAAGGGATGTGAGTGTGGCATCTCGAGGCACATCACCCGCTGCAAACTGGCCACCAAGGACACACCAGGACATTCCGTGTGCCCACAAGGGTGTCTGCAAACCCCAGCAGCTCCTCAGAACCGGGTGAAGCTCCACAGCTCCAGCTGGGCCGAGCCAGAAACACTGGGTGAGAACATCAGCAGAAACCCACTGTCCCCTTTGAAGGGCTCTGGGGACTCCTCTGTGCCCCCAGCAGAGCAGCCTGGGAGCAGGTCCTGAGGTGCTGGCTGTTCTTCTCCCAGTGGGAGGCAGAGCCAGGATGCACAGAGGGGATCAACACTGGGATGCAGGATTACAGAGGATGCAGAAGGAACAGCATTCAAGAACAAAACCCTAAAAATCCATGATTGTAATTGAATTGTGGTAGGGTCCAGCTGGGCACACCTGGGGGCTGAATGGTTGGGAAAAGCCACTTCATCACAGCACTCCTTTTAAAGCATTAACAAATGAGCAGAGAAGCTGCATCCTGCTCTCGTTCACACCAGGACACGTCAAAAACATAGGTGTTATTGTACACAACACTAAAAGCGGTGCTTGTGGCATTACAAGTTAGAATAGTTTCCAAAAGCAAGATCTCTCAGCTCTAGCATGGGAAGACATCCCAGTCAGTGCCAGTCCCAGGGCCTTGCTGGTGGCTGAGACTCTGAGGCAAGAAATGGCACGAGCCAAGGCACATGTCAGCACGGCTGCTTCTCCAGCTGATCCGATAATCTCATTAAAAACATCACTTGGAGATTTTCCCCTTCCACACCCAGGGCAGTTCCTGCAGCCGCCTCACCCTCTATGGACAGACCCTGCAGCTGCTCTCCTGCCTCCAGCCCCACACCAGCCCCACGCTGCTCCGTGCCAGGCCCATCAAACACGTTTGGCTTTCACTGATGCCAAGGCAGGACCAGTCGGCGCTGGGGCACACGGGGCAGCAGGCACTGAGTGCCCGGGGCCACAGCTCTGCCCACTGAGCACTGCTGCTGCCAAGAGAGTGCAGGAGCTTTTCAGAAGCAGCTGGTCAGTTTGGATTGTGTGTCCTTCAGGTGATCTCCATGGAGAAAACAGGGATGGTCTTTGCATCCGTGCTGAATGCACTCACTCATTCTGACCTCGGACAGGCACCGCTGGGCTCTGCTCACGCCGGCCATCCCCGTTTGAGGTGAACCACTGCTGGACAGACAGATGGTATCCCCAGCTCCAAGGTGCTGCCAGGACAGGGCACATGGACACCCTCAGCCAAGGGAGGCAGGTCCAGTGGGACTAATCCCTCCTCAGGCCGTTCCTCAGCCGTGTGCCAGCCTCGTCCCCCCAGATGCTGCCTCAGGGCTGTCCCACACTGTCCCACGGCACAAAGGAGATGGCTGGAGGCAGGTCAGAAACAACACGGGAATGGGACAGGAAGAGTGCAGGGTAGGAACAGACATCTCTGGTCTTGGATTCACTTGGAGCAGCACGATGGGGATTGTACAATAAAAGTCAAACGTGGGGCTTTAGCAAGAGTCATTCCAGCTCAAACCCTGAAAATTTACAGGTTATAGCTGCACATTTCTGCCTTAGAAAATTTCATTGCTTGTAAACAGAGATAACTGATCTAAAGCACAGCAGGTGAAGTGACAGTAAAACACCTCACTCTGCCAAGCTGGTTTAAAAATCTGATTTCCTAAACTTTTTTCCTTGTTATTTTTACAGGTCGAACACCATGAGGCATCAGATGGACGGATTTGACCTGCAGGTCACTCATAGGCTCTGCAAACACCCCAAAACCTGGCAGGCAGAGGCAGGACCTGCCTCCGTGGGCAGGAGCAGATGGCAGGGAGCAGAGCAGCCACTGGGAGCCCTGCCTTCCCCTGGGAACACTGTTCCTTAATTAAGGGCCCTTTTCCCTCACTGCTCTGCAGCAGGGGTGATTTGGACAAATCTGCCCTGGCCTTCTCAGGTTTGGATTTTCTGGCTGTCAGTAAATGAAATGATGGCCCAAATTTCAGGACCTCCTGTTCAGTGCCCAATACAGCAAACATCTGCCACGGTGGTATTTCTGGGTTTTTCAAGGAGAGCTATAAATAAGTTCTGTGTTTAGCAGTTCACTATTTCAGAGAGTGTTTGGCTGGGCTGACTGTGCCCAGTAAGGCTGCCAGGTGCTGGATGAAGGCACCACCTTACACCAACCCCTTCAGCCTAAATGTCAAAATTCATTTTGTTAAATCCAGCCTAAACACCTGGATTATTTTGTTAAATCCTCCCTTTTTACCCATGCCCTTAACACCTGTGGCTTTCAAACCTTTCATACTAAAAAACTCCTCCATAAGGTGAACTCCCCTTCTGCATCTCACTCCGAGCAGCTCTCCAGGGATCCCGGGTAACAGGAGACCCACAGCCCCAGGACATCTCCTCAGGTTTTAATACAGCCACTCTTAAAGGAAGGAGGCTGAGCTCACCTGCTGCTCTCACTGCAGGCACCAGCCCTGGGGTGTGAACTCAGCTCCTGGAATCTGGCCCCAAGACACTCTAATCCAAGGAACAGCATCTGCCTCTGTAAATAACCATCCTGCACCTCCAGCAGGACCTGGCTGTGCTGTAAAACACAATCAGTTTGGGGCTAAACCAGCCAGGTCTGGGAGAACCAAAGCACTAAAACATGATGAAAATGATGGAAAGCATTAGAAGGATCTTGTTTCACAGCAGTGAGAGACCAGAGGGGGTCATTTCTCGTCACTCATGTTCGAACACCAAAGCTCATGGGTGGCATTAGCCACATTTCAGGAGAAGAACCACACATCAAAAACTCACTGTTTTTTTTTAATACAAGTATTAATTAAAACCATGGTTCTACACGGTAGAGTTAATGAAATCCTCCCCTTCTGGCAGGCCTGCACAAGCCAAAACCAAGCTTAAAACGAGTGGACAGTGACCCTTCACAAGAAGGGACACTGAAAGAGTTTTTGTTGCACTTGTGGGGCAAGGGGAGGGGAAGGGACACAGGCCCCAGGACTGTGCTTTGCTGGGAAGCATGACGACATCCAGGGAAGGAAGCGAACGCTCTCAGCCTTCTGGCCTAAATTATCTGCTAACACAAATAATCAAATTCCAGGGACCACACTGCTCTGGCGCCACTAAAACAAGGGGGAGGCCCGGCCTCAGTGCTGCGTGAGCAGGTGGCAGCCTGAGCCTGACCCGCTCGGGATACTCAAGTGCGATGTACAAAATGCTGGTGCTCTCCAAGGAAGCCAGCAGCGCTCACAGATCGTGGGAAGTTTTTAATGGCTCACTCAAGGCAAGGCCTCTAAAATGTTTATATTCATACGTACATGTTGGACAGCCACTCACTCGGTCTCAGCTGGAAACCAGTCCAAACAGCTGAGAAACATCTGGCCGCTAACCTTGGACAGCATCTAATCTGGTAGCCCAGGGATTTAAGAGGTCTCTTCAGAGGGACAGAAGTTTGGCAGATCCTTCCCAAGGTCTCTGTTCTGCTGCGGCTGCTCCTCAAGTCCCACTCACTGCTCTGGGATGACAACGGCTGATGTACACCCTGATCCCACTCACAGCACCCGAAATGACTGCACAAAGCTGCAATTAGGCACTGCTCCTAATGGTCAGGGACACTCCTGAAGGTGTGGGACTGTGTGTGCTCCCCCTGTCTCGAGGGGAGTCACAGCAGCTCGTTGCCAGCTCACCAAACCAAGCACCCCTGCCCTGCCCCAGCCCACGTGTGAGCAGCACCAGTCACCAGCCTTCCAGCCTCCCCTCCGCTTGTCTTCTCTCTGCCTCCACTTACTACCAACAAACCAGCCCCAGAAAGCCCCCACCACCAGGCAAACAAAATCCTCCTCTCTGTAGATCTGCAGACCACGATCAGGCCAATGAGGAACACTTTTAAAGCTGCTTTTAAAGCAGCTCTACACAAAGAGTGGGGAGGGGAAACGGCCTCGTCCTTTCTGATGAATATGGCTCAAGGTTTACATCCCTTTTCCTTCCAAAACTCCTGCTTGGTTGTTTTTTTCCTCCCAAAGAAACTTCAGTTTTGGCTATCCTGAAATATCCTTTGGTGCATGGAAAGCTCACAAAGACACCAGGTTGAGGTTGAGCAATACAGAGAGCCAAGAGAATTCTAGAGCATTGGACATTAACTCTCCCCTCCTATCACCTGTGAAGGTTCTGCAGGGTTTTCCAGACATGTCAGGGCAAAGCCACCAACAACCTGGCTCAAGAGGCACAAAATTAGGACAGGACCCACATTTCTGAAAACCCCTTGTAGGTTTTATTTAAAAAGAGATAAGGTTGAAAAAAGGTGACAAGATACTTAACAGATAAAATGCTGAGGATCCAGTTTATCTCCTTATCCTCCACATCATCTTCTGCTCTTTACATTTTCCCTGATGTCTCTCACATTTGTTGTCACAAAAAGCAAAGGCACAAGCACTAGGAATGTAGCACCAAGAATAGAGGACGAGGAAGATGCTCAACAAGGGCTAAAAAAGCCTCTTTCCAAACAGAGGCTGAGCATGCTGGCTCTGGTCCAACAAAGCACTTAAACATTTGCCTAACTTAAATTTGCCTTTACTGGGGCTCTTCACAGGCTTAAAAGTTCAGCACATTCTCCAGCAATGTGCTACAGTATGACCAGAGAAAACGAGGAGCTATTGAGGGACCAGAATCTAAGTGAGCAGCCAGGTTAGTGTGCGTTGGGGGAGCACACCACCCAAAGATTAATGCAACTTCAGGGCAATTCCACTGATTTACAGGGCAATTCCACTCTTAAGCCTTCAGAAAAAGCTTATTAAATATAAAACAATAAGTAAAAAAACTTAGGTATTAAGAATATCAAATTCTCTTCAGCTTCTTTCAGCTCAAGGGAGGTAGAGCTTGACACAGACACTTATTTACAGGTATGTGCAGAACTGGAACCCCTTTGTTGCAGGTAAGTCGGTGCCAGCTTGAAAAAAACCACATTGAACCCACTGTGCTGTTTCTTGGTGTAAGAAACACTGTCCTGTGGGTAAAGCAGCGACCTCAGGTGCCAAAGGGCCAGTTCCCACAAACAGCAAGGTCAGCCACAAACAGTTGGCAGGCCAGCAAGACACGACAAGTATTTGGCAAAGGAGCAGGAGCACATCCCACTGTGCACCCCTGCAGGGTTTGAGTCCCTCACACTGGAACTGACCCACCTTAACACTGTCCCTCTGCCCTTGCCTGCCCAGCAGTGCCATCAGAGCTCCAGGACTGAGGCTCTGAGATGACACACCAGGTCAGTGTGTGCCCAAGGCTGACGGGCACGGCCGTGCCCACCCGCCACTCTGCCCGCTCCATGTCCGTGTCTGACACCAGGATGAGCCACACACAGCAGGGGAGTCCTGGACAGCAGCTGATGACACTTTCTAGCTTAAAAATTATGGCTCTAATGATAGGGAAAGAAACTTAAATTCTAAATATAAAGCACTGCACGGAGTTGTAAGAGAGCAGAAAGCACATACAAGTGCACGCTCCCTACATACACACACAGGGCTTAATTACAACACAGCAAGAATCAAACAACCATTAGTCTTTATTAACAATTAAGATCTCACTGAGCTGCTGGTATTCCCCCAGCAAGTTAATGCCTGTACAGTGAGACAGTCACGATAAACAGGCTTTTAAAACTGAAATTGATTCCGGATAAATATGAAAAGTGGTTCCCACAAGAGGACGTAACGTTTAAACCAAGCAGCCTGAGCCAGCCCCAGCCTTGGGAAGCTTTCTGGCTCCCTCTGCCGTCTCCGAGGATGAGCTGAGGCAGAGGCTCACTCCACATCCCCGGGAAGCACGGGCAGGTGGGAATCCAGCACCCTCAGTACAGGGATGGCTCACGGCCCCTCTGCTGGCGGCAGTGCAAGGTGAGCTCCTGCTCAGCCCAGCCCCAGCACCTCCAGCAGCACCTGCTCCAAGGAACAGCACTTATTTTATGGCCAATCAGCTTATTTTATTTATTATCCCTTCATACCCTTCTCCAAAGAGACACTGGTTCAGGACACAAAGTGAAGGTCAGCGGGGATCAACCAAACACTTTGCCTTTGCACTGCTGGAGTTCACACAAACACAGGCAGAGCACGGTTTTGTCTCCCCACCTCATTTCTGAAGCACCAACAAGCACTGGGCTGTGGGATGACCAGTCACTTCCATGGTGCAGGTCACATCCCCTGACAAAGCCACCACACACAAATCCATTCCCTGGGCATTATTTTTCCACACCAGCCCTGACTAGTTGAGTGGAACAGCAAGGGATCAGTGATGTGTCCAAAGCATACAACTCCCAGGGCAGAACATTCACAATGAACCAGTTGGTTTTTTTTTAAAAGCAGCACCCAACTTTGTATGGCAGATGCCGTCAAGTGACTCTTGCCAGCACAGTTCCCAGCCAGGATGGAATGCTCTAACTTGTACACCTTGCAAAGCAAACCAGACACTTGCAAGGTTTAAAAATCATTACTTGAAGTAGGAAGGTTCAGGGAGGCCCCAAACATGCACCAACCTCCCAAACAGGGCAAGGACACTCTGAAAACCAGAGACAAGCAAGCAGCCCACTGTCATTATCCACTGTAATTGTTCTGATGCCCATTTACCATCTTTGACATGAAGCTATTTTAAATAAACACACACACATGACACTGACATAGTATTAGTCACATTGTCTTCACAGACACCCCCTGGGCTGCCCCAGAAGGGAACAGTTTTCACTCCAGGCCAGAAACCAGCAGCGAGTTTCACAAAGATCATTCCCTTTTTCATTCCCAACCCAGGCAGAACCTTGTTTCACCCCGACACTGCAGTGAGTGCACCAGGACCTCCCAGCAAATCCTCTGAAATGGAGACACTTTACACTTGGAAAAGGCCAAAATTTCACAGCTCCGTTTTCACCCAGATTTGGAGAGAAGCTCAGTTTGTTGCACTTCGCTATTTGAGTGAAACCACTTAAAACTTGGGGTTGTGAAATAGCCCTTGACCTTGACAGGCAGCATAACATGCAACTGTAGAGGATTTGATTTCCTGGAGACAACACCACAGCAAGGCCACGGCACTGACAGCACACAGAGCCAGGAACTCCCTCTGGCAGCTCCTTGGCACATCCTGACCCTACCAACTGCCAAGGCTGGGGCAGCCTGAGCTTTAAACCAAAAGTACAGATGCTCCTTGGCACAGCAGCAGCAGCTGGATAGAGACAATTGCCTTTCGCCACCAGGTTACATTCTGTCAGCTAAACGTGATCTGTAGGAAGATACTTCCAACAAATCAAGAATTCCATAAGGGATCAAAATCTCTAAACATAAATACAATTAAAGCCTTCTAATATTAATGCACACTTTTTATTATATTAAAATCAGGCAATGGTCTGATACAATAAAAAGGCTGCTTATGGAATACTGTTATGTTAAACTTTCAGTACAGAGGATGTTAAATCCTTACAACTAATATTTTCCTCAAAAGTTAATGGAAACATCAATTGTTCATTGACTTGACAGCTGCTGCTTTAAAATGTGTTTATTTTTACTCTTTTCTTTTTTTCCTTTTTTTTTTATTCTTTTTTTTACACAAACACTGAATTTTTCATAAAACTTAGGACACACTAGGTTGGTTTCTGTAAGCTTGCATCCACATTGCAGCAGTTAGTGGTCCAAAACAGTAAACCAGAAAAGGCAGTGATTTGCCAGGATGCAAAGCCAGTAAAGGTCCTTAATCTGCTGTACAACACTTCCCCAAAATCTTCACTGAAGAGATTTCTAAGACTTACAGAATACTAATAAAATCTACCACACGGATTTGATTTGTCTGTAGTTGTCACATCTTTAGAAGGGCCAAACGCAAGTGCAACAATTTGCTAATTAACATTCTCGGGTCAATCCAAAGCACCAAAACACAATGATTTGAGTGTGGCTGGAGTGTGTTGAGAATCTCTTATGTGCGGAGTTTCCCCCATTCAAGTTTGGCAGCAGAAGATTTGGGCAATCCTGGTAAATTACTGCTCTTTTCCCCACGTCAAAGCCTATCTAACAACACGGCCGTGGCCAGCTTGGCGGAGTGGCAGCAGTGCTGGAGGGAAGGGAAAATCCAAGTTTGCGAGCAGAACGGATACTCTTGTTTTCCAGGCTGGTGAAGACTAAATTTGTTGCAAAACCAAAATGATAAGCGAGAGGGAACAGGTCAAGTTATTGCCCCAACACTTACCCCTGGGCCAGGGGCGAGAAGAGTCACCAAAAGGGGCAAAAAGAAAGCAGCACCCCCACTAAAAAGAGGGGAAGAGGGAAGAGATTGAAAGAACCCTGAATCCCTCACCCAAAGCCCACGTCACTGGTGAGGGGGACCAGGAAGAGAAATACAATCTATGCCTTGGCCAAAGGAAAGAAGGAAAGCTTGCCCCAGATTATCAGGGCATTTAAAAAAAATAATAAAAACCCCAAAACGACCACAGTCACATTCAGCCTTTACTAGAGCGAGCACAAAGGGAGGGATGACTGAGGTTAGCACACATCCCCAGTAGTAGTCCATACAGCCCAGTGTAGCACTGGAAGCAAAATCCTTTGTGTCTACTCTAATAAATAGCCCTGAGCTTCGACTCTATTGCAAAAGACAGAGAAAGAAAAAAATAACCCAGGCCAGACACACAGCAAGGTGATTGTGGGATGGATCCTTTCACAGTTAAGTTGGATGTGCCACACTGGTCTTGACAGTAATAAATTTAAATAGACTTTTCCTGATACCAGAAGTTCAGCTATGTGGACAGTGGTTACACGACAGGATTATTTGTTATAGCACAACTTATATTTCAAATGAAAAAAAATTAGTATCATTTACAGTATCTCAAGAAAAACCTCCTTTGAATGGGAACTTCCTTTCCAGTATTTTGAGGTCTACAAGATGCATCTAGAAAATTTACTACTGTGGAAAATGAAGACAGCTTAAATTGAATAAGGGGGGCATGTTGGTTTTTGTTGTTTGTTTTTTTTTTTTTTTTAATTAATTGCTGTAACATTGTCCTTCAGGTGGCTGAGGAAGTTTCATATTTTCTTTAGACATCATTAGACGCCGAAGCTCTTGCAGAACAACTTTGATACTATAAGAATTCTGCCATTTTGCTAGGACTGATATGGCTCTGGGGTCCACCTAAAATAGACAAAAAGACCATTCCTGTCAGAATTGGCATGTTGGATACACTTAACTCCACCCACACCCCCAACTAAAGATCCTACATGAAATCTGAGTGGGAGAAAGCAAAGAAAGCAAAAGCAAGTGTTTTCCCTAAAAGCACAATAAATCTCCACTTGTCCACTTCCCTGCTACCCCCTTTCCTCCTCCTCGAACAAACAACACCACAAGCAGTGAGTAGTTAAGCAAGTTACAAGTATAAACAAAGCATTTGAAACTGCACATAAAAACAACATTAAAATGAACAAAAGCCAAAAACTTACCACTCCATTAGAACTATTTACTCCATTCATATTAATTTTTGTTACAAATCTTACAAATGGAGGTGCTTCTGGATACTTAGGCCCGCATTCTATTTTAAGGCTGTATATTCTGTTTTCATAAATTGTCTGAGGGGAAAAGAAAGGGGAAAAGAATTACATCAGGCAGTTCAATTAGCATTTGGTTAAAGCAGTGGTTACTTCAGGAATATGGGAATTACTAAACATAAGGGCAGGCAGTTAGATACTATGCTGGCTACCTCTGTTTTGGGTTCATTTTATAATATTCAGAGTATCAAATGTTCCTGCTTTAGGCTAATAAATTCTACTGCTCTTTCAAGCATCAAATTTCCATATGAGGAAATGGAGCTGGCATTGCTTCCCAGTCACCAGCTGAAATGATTTTTTTTTTTTTAATCATCATATAGCTCAGATATAACTTTCCAACCAATCTTTATAAAGCAGCTTTGTTTTATCAGTTTCCTAATCCCACACACTACCTTGAAACCAAAGGCCACAACTTCAGCTTCTGATCTGCAGTTGGCCCATCCTAGAACTGCTCTTGGAAAGAATTCTTTGGTCATAAACCGGCTGGTTCTCATAAGGGGAAAGGCTCCAAGATTCGACATGTTTGAAAGGACATCCTGATCCCAAACAGCACTATCACTTTGTCCCCACAGCAGGAACACTGTCCCACTCCCAGGTAGCAGAAATCCTGGATCCTGGGTTTGTAACTAACTAATCTGTGGGTACAAAGAGAGACAAATGTAACATGGCTACACTGATTCTTCAGTATTTCAAAGTAATTAGAAGGGACAACAACAGTTAATGTCACTCTGCATTCTGAGAACAACTATTCTTGCTGTGCTGCTCTGGCATAGCTGGCCCAGAGCTCCAGCTGAGCTGGGCAATGTAGGCAGCTGGCAGACTTACACAACAGGAACAGGATCACCACGGGGAAGTTTAGGCAGACAAGCTCTCCAGATTTAGAGCTTCTGACACAATTTCCTGCACCTTCAACATTGCAAGGAACATTAAACTCACAGGGCAGTGACCATGAACAAAAATCTAGGTGAGCCCAGAAGCAGTTCCTGCTCACCTGTAAGCACCAGGGCATGATGGTATCACTGGGACTTTAGAGTGGCTGCCCAATGTCCAAAACCTTCCTAGTGGAAAACTCTGTGCAATCCCTTCCTAGGCCTGGTTTGACTCTGAACAGGTTAATAATTCCCTTGGTATTAATGAATGTTTTGATGTACACCACTACCAAAATGCAAGAACTAACTTCCTGATCCAGCTGCTGCTCATCTGTGCCAAGGAAGTGTCTTCAATCCCTCTTGCACCACCAGCAGCAGGACCAGCCCTTGGCCAGTGCTGGCACCTTCTGGCTGCTCCTCAGCCACACAGCCTTTCACATGCCCAACCAGGGCAGGGGCAAACTGGGCACTGCCACAAAGTTCTGGGGGAAAACAGTCACCCATCAGCTCTGCTTGGCCTGCCCATATCTCCTGACTGTGTCCCTGAGCTGCCTTGTGCATGGAGCAAGGAACAGCCCCAAGCTTTGTGCAGGGCTTTGGGGTCTCTTCGAACACCCACCCCACACAGGAAGCCTTGGCTGTGAACAGCCAGTGTAAAACATGTGCTGATAAAGCTGAAGCTTTGGCAGTGCCACTGTTTCTAAGCAGTCTATATCAGCAAGGTGAATCCCTGGCTGTGGAACCATCTGCACACAGCCTGGAAAGGAGAACACGCTCCGTGTGTGGCCACAGGGACACTCGGGGCAGCAGCACATGGGAAGCTCTGCACCACCATTTCCCCCCCAAGATTCTTCCACCTGCTACAAGCATGACTGCTTTCTGCCCAGATGGAGACAGGACTTTCCACAGCCAGTATTCCCACATCCTATTAAGAAACAAAATGGTCGTAACTGAGGATGAACAGTGCTAAAAGCAGGACAGCCACTGAGCAAACAAGAATGATTGGAAGTTCCCAAAATCTCTCTCAGTACAGCCTGTTGTCTTCAAGCAATGAGCTCAAAAGAAGTCAAGACACTTTTGGAAAAAAATCTGTATTCCTAAGTGTGTCAGAAAGACAAGAGAGGCAGAACTGAATCCTCTCCTGTGATGGCCCTCTAGCCTTGGTTTGCAGCATGACATGAATGACAAACTTCCATCGCTGCTGGCAAGGCAGCACACGCCTGTTTGCACATCTCAGTTCCCATTTAATTCTCCAAATTAGATTTCAAGGTTGTTTAAATTTTCCATAAAGCGTATGCACGCAGTGAGCTTTCTTCACAACCTTAATGCAGGCTCATTAGCACTCTCCTAATGTTCTGAAATCAAATGCTGTTCTAGAAAACAATCTGTGCATATCATAAACAAATGAAATGATCGTGACTGGGGAGATGTTAAGAAAGGCAGACAAGAAGTAAACAACACTTCTGGATGAGATGGAAAATGCTGCATGTGTAATGCCATTATAAAGTACATTCTTGTACAACCTCGTATGTCAGAAAAGGCACTGACAGAATGGGAACACACAGGGCAGTGGCATGACTGAAGGTCTGTAAAGATTTTCATATAATGACCCCTGAATTACTGAGAAGTGATACTGAGGCCAGATGTAGAAGACAACATCTGTTATTGCAGGAAGGAGAATCAGCTCCTTGCACTCCATGGGAAGGAATTAAGGAAACAGAACAGTGAAACTGGAGACAACAGACAGGTTCTGGTTTTAGAACACATGCACACGTACAACACACAATTAAGTCCTCAAGTTCACTACTGGAGTGTAGACCCACAGTTTAGTAGGGCTTGGGGGGAGAAGAGAGAGCACAACAACACTCCCACAAAGACCAGTTGCGTTATAAGATGCTGCTTTGGGAGAGAACATTCAGAGGGGGAACTGAATTCATTAAAATTTGAGTTTCCTGAGTTAGCTGAAACTCTACAAGAGCAAGTCAGAACTGCTGCAATAAAAACCAACCCATAAACTCAACGAGGACCAGCAGAGAGACCAGCAGTGCTGCACAGAACATCCCCTTGTACCCACATGATCTCCACATGAAACCTCACTAGCTGAAGGATTTTAAACCTTGGAATACTCAAGAGTACAGGGTACTAGAATTCTGGGATCTCAAAAGTTGTGTCTTAATGGATCTGCAAATATAAAGCAGACACATAACAGAACCAACCAGAGAAAGGCCCTAAAATATTCCAAATTATAAGCAAAAAGCAATATAGTACATGAAAACCATTATTATACAGAGCTTAGAACTTCAACATAATTCACTTTATGAAGTGTTTTTTCACTCATTTGTCTTTCTTTCTGTTGTACTTCAGTGGTTAAATTAGGAGAAAAAAAAGAGGGAAGAAAAAATAACTGTACTATTTTAGTATTTAACTGGATACTTACTCTTGGAGGTCCAATAATCATTCCTGTCCATCTTGTAAGTGTCATATCTTCATCATCTTCAAGGCCCCAGCTAACTGTTCCATCCCCTACTCCCTTCTGACCTTCTTCAAGTTCTTCCAAAAGACGAAAATTACGAGGAACTTTTACTCCTGAAACAATCAGAAGAACATTTTGATTTGAGAAATCTAGTAAAGAAACAAAGCTAGGGTAATTTCCCTGATACCTGTGGTCAGTGCACAGAAAACATTTTGGCAAAATCATAAAAATATGACTATTTTTTGAATGACAATATTTCAACATTATGAAAAAGCTATCCCATATTTAGCTTGGATTTTACAAGCAAAATCAAGGTATCCCCAAATAAACCTGCCAGAAGGCTGATAGGCCACATGTTATGGCAGGCAGTGAAATGAAAAGAAATCTGTTTCCTCAGATACACCTGGTATTATGGAGCTCTAATTTAGCACTTGTGTATATGATTTATAGCATGAGAATTTAGAAGATTCTCCAAAACGACACCATGAGAGGCTTCACATCACTCGACTGACTCAGAGCTTTTAAAATACCTTCTAAAGCAAATAAAACTCTTTCATAACATTAGGAGGTTAATCTGAAGTTAATTGAAGTGGGCTTTGTCAGCAGCAATAGCATCCTTTGTACTTATGACCTCCACCACCAAGGAATTAAAGCACTTCTTAACTGCTGGCACATTTATCCTCAAAACACACATTAATGGAAAGCAATGGCACAGAGAGCCTAGGTGGCATATCCAAGGTCACACACTAAGTCAGTGGTGAAGGAGGATCTCAAACCCAGGCCACAGTGGACTTAATGACTCACTCTTCTTCAAGGTATCTGCACCTCGGGCATCACAGAACAGAAACACCTGAGGACACCTCTGCTCCTTTTGTTGTGTTTGTGGGGCCAGGTTTTGCTATGAGGGGGCTACAGGGTTGGTTCCTGTGAAAAGCTGCTGGAAGCTTCCCCCATGTCTGATGGAGCCAGTGGCAGCCGGCTCCAGGATGGACCCACCGACGGCCAAGGCTGGGCCAGCAACGCTGGCAGCACCTCTGGGATAAAATATTTAATGAGGGAAAACGTTACTGCACAAGAGCAACTGCAGCCAGAGAGGGGAGTGAGAACCTGAGAGAGGAACAGCACTGCAGAGCCCGAGGTCAGTGCAGAAGGAGGGGCAGGAGGTGCTCCAGGCACCAGAGTGGACGTGCCCCTGCAACCTGTGGGGAAGAGCACGGGGAGGTACCTGTGGCCTTGCAGCCCATGGAGGTCAGTGGGGATGCAGAGATCCACCTGCAGCCTGTGGAACAATGCTTGGCCATGTGAAAAATACAGAGGATCTAAGGCATTGCAAAATGTAGCAGTGCTTAAAATTGAGTAACTCCAGTAGCATTAAAGTTTCCTTTAAATACATTAAGGACCTAAAGAAACTAAATGTCAGAGATGATTTTGCTGCAGAATCAGTGTGGTCCAAATTTCATTCACTACAAAGCATGCATGAAGGAAACCAAACCAGCAAATTACTACAGAAATCAGTTCATTGGCCAGTCTGACACACACCTAACGTGATCATGCTGTAGAACATTCTGAGGAAGCACAGTTCAGTAACACAGCTGCAGCAGCAGCATGATGAGGAGCCCAGACTCAGAAGAGCAGCATCCACAGACACCAGACCTACACTACCAAACCTGGTTCAGGGGCTGCTGAGCACGACTCCAGCACAGCTCCCTGCCAAATTCCCTCCCAGCCAGGCCCTGCTGTTACCATGGCTGCTGAGAAACACAGATCTTTGGCTGCAAAAGGAAATGAGTCAGTTGGGGCTGGTGAAGCCATCACCATGAGATTGCCCCAAGCACCAAACCCTGGGTGGTAACAGGACCACTCTCACATCCCCTGCACAATGAACTCCAGCATTTCCTCTCCCAGAAAGTCTTAAAAGTATGAAGTGTGTAGCCTGTGAACCTCAGGCATATGAAGGTTCAGGTATGCAGGTTATGCCTGACCCATGACAGACAATCCACTCCATTTTTAATTCTACTCCCAACACTCTCCACGCTGTAGTCTGGGGAGGCAGAGCAGCCCAGCTCCAGCACTGGGAACACAAGAGCTGGGGGACAAGAGAAGCAGATGGAGCAGGAGTTGAAGGACAAGGTGCCACCTTTGCTTACACCCCCCCCTCTATTTCCCTATTTTTGCTGGAGTGGATGCACAGGAGAGCTGGTGATGGGGAATGATTCACAGCAGGCAGTGCCCTAAGCCACTGTCTGGGCTTCAGCCCTGCCCCGTGAAAAGAAGGACCAGGGAAGAAGGGCAAGCAGAAGGTCCTTCTAGAGGGGGACTCCACCTTCAGTCTGACACAGCAGCTCTTCCACAGTGCAGGTGATGCCACAGAGGAAACTGTGGCTGTTACCAGATCCCCAGCCTGAGCCCCCCAACTCCAGTGATCAGCCTGAGCCCCTGAATACCTGCTTGGAATGTGTTACAGAGCCAAAAAAACACTCTTCCAGACCACAACATCACAATCCTTAACAAGCATCATCTCAGTCCTTCGGTCCTTGACTACAACCCTTCATATTTATCAGTGGTGCAAAGACAATTTACTGATATTTGCTCAGCCCAAACCAAATAACCCAGGAGGAATCAGCTTTATGGCAGGCCACACATCAAAGAAGGAAACCACAAATACTGCCTGTCCACCCTTCCTCTGAGCATCATGCCCCGTTCACTGGATCCCAGTGCAGAAAATTAAGTGAGCATGTAATTAAAAATGACATCATCATGTATATATTCAAGCAGGCCACAACCAAGGCTGAAAGGCAGCCTTAGTTGTGAGATTTGCTAACCAGAGCTAGGCTTGGCTTTACAACTTACGGGAAGGCAAGGCAACTTTATTGCTGAGTTCTCCCCAGATACAGCTGCTCTGATTCAGCATGAATCCAGCATGAATCAGAGCCATAAAAGAGTCACACAGGACCTTACAGTTCTCTGGGAAGCCTGAGGTCTCCAGAGAGCTGGCGAGTCATATCGTGGGCTGGCTCCAATCACATGGAAAACATTTCCATAAATGAGTGCTAATTCCACAGCAACTGCTCACTTGTGACCACTGCAGGGGCATGATGGCAAAGGGAGTACCCAAGGGAAGTACATACATTCGAGTTTTTATGCACTTTACAGAAAACAAGGTGATCATGGCAGATAATTGGTCACTTTACACCCAGTGACCCTGTCCAACAGCATCGTTGCCTCCTAGAAATGTGCTAAAGCTCAGAGGTGTAATATGGAGGATCCTCACCTCAGCCACCACAGAAGGTGGTCATTCAGCTCCCTCCCTGACACACTCTCAGGAGATTCATACAGCAGAAGGAAAAATCACACATATGCATATAGAAGACTATGCTTCAAATAATTTCTAAAAAACCTGCCCTTAAGCAAGGCAGAGTACAAGACCAGACTGACCCTTCTGGTCAGCCAGGAAAGATGCATGTGGCCATTAAGCCAAGCCCAGCTCCTCTTCACTTGCAAAGGCCTGGAGCACTCATGGTCCACTACCACATCCTGCCAGGACCTGAACCTCAGAACCCACATGGACTTTATCACTTGTGGTCCTACACAAATACATCATCATCATGTTTGCTGCCCACCAAGATTCCTAGAGAGTGACTGGATCTGTTCTAGGCACACACAGTATTTGCCAAATGACTTCCATGGCTAAACCATGGCAGATGCAGAACCAGGAGATGTCCTGTGCCTGCTGACACAACCATGAGCTGTATTCCCTCCCCCCACCCCCCAATAAATACCTTGCATAACCCTTTCAGTGTAGCAACAGAGATTTCCAAGGCAGCAACCAAACTAACCTGTTTTTCTAAGAGCCCTTCATTTAACACAAGAAAACCTACATGAAGTGAGAGCAATTAAAAAGTAATCAACTTGTCTAAAGTACTTTCAGTTATGCATTTTGTCTTTACTATGGTTCAAGATGACTCTCAAATAGCAGCTTCATTTGAAACAAAAATACAGTAATATCTCAATAACTGCTTCACTTGCAGCTTGTGCTGACCTCATAGAAACAGTCCAGAAATGGAGCTGAAAACATATTTCAGAGCAAAAGGAGGTATTTACTATTCATCACAACAGCTAAATCATAACTGTACTGACAAGGGAGATCTCCAATGACAGACTTGTACAGTCC
The DNA here is from genome assembly GCF_001715985.3 of Manacus vitellinus. Taxonomy (NCBI): domain Eukaryota; kingdom Metazoa; phylum Chordata; class Aves; order Passeriformes; family Pipridae; genus Manacus; species Manacus vitellinus. Next base: position 1,585,233 of record NW_021939960.1, read on the forward strand.
TTCTAAAAGTTAACACCTTTCAGTAACATCCTTTGGTGAAGCCTCAAGCCTACACAATAGTTCAGCAGTTACACAAAATTAATGAAATCACTTTATGGCAACTTAAGAGCAGAACTAAACCACAAACTGAGCTTTCCAGAAAGTCAGGAAATGTACTTTACACCTTGCAGATCTCAGTGTTGCAGTTAAGAAGCTGCTTGGTTTTGGGTGATGTGACTTCCTCCTCAGCCTTCAAGAGAATCAGGACCTTCTGTTTTCCTGGTCAGAAACCCCCCTGGCAGCTCACAACCCAGCTGTTTGCTAAAGCAATGAGTTGCAAGACAGAGCCAGCACACTGATATGGGGACAAAAGGAGTGTGACCAATGTCTGGTCAGAGTCTCACTAAGGGAAGAACAGAATTATTCCTGGAAGACACTTAAATGTCAGCTTGGACTTTTAAAGAGCTTAAAGCACTCTCAGGTTTATCTTTTATCACAACACTACTAAAGACACAGATACTCTTACAACAGTTTTAAGAGTGATCCTACCAGTCTGAGATTTTTCTCAAATTTACATTCCCATGAAGTTCACAGTACATTTGTACCAAGTTAAAAATGACACTTTCTCACAGAGTACACTTTTTCATCTTTCCATTTTCCTCAGTTACACACTGGAAGCAATTCCAAATCCAGAAGCCTCAGAAGCTGAGAACAGCACACTGAAACCAGGTGGGCAGGGTGCCTTGGGAGCAGATCCTCTTCTCAAGCATTTCTGATCAGTGTCAGTAGAACAAAACATACACCTCTCAAAAACTTCAAGAACACATTTCTCTCTCCTTTCTAAAGTGAAATTCAATTACAAGCATTTCTCTTCAGGACTAAAGCACAGGCACAGGGCACAGCACACCTCAGCAAAGTACCTAGAAAATGCACTTCACTCATGGGGCTCCAAAGAGAGGAACTGTCTTTTGCTGAAGGTTTCTCAATATCTTCAATGATAACAAGCAAATTCTCAAACTGGCCTTTATGGACAACTTAAACTCTGCTTTCTGTACTAGTTCCTAGTTTACAGTAACTCAAGGGAGATGAAATCAAACAGCTTTAAACACCTCTGTTGCTTAATACATCAAAGAGCCTTCTGTTGCTTGTTTCTGTGTATTTAATATTCAGCTTTAATTACATCCTTTCCAATATATGTCTCATCTCTTTGCAAAGATTGTGACTGCTGCCAATTGGATAAGCTTACCCTTGCAGCACTGGAACTGTAAAAAGTATGTAAACATTCTCTGTCACAATGGTATATAAGGTTTCTGAAGTGATGGAATATTTAAAACTGCATAAAAGGCTTTCAGCAATTGTCACAAAAGCTTTCAGAACACAGGAACTTTACATTTCTTGCATCATCTTTACAGTCACAATTTCCACTCTGACGATGCAGGCAGGTACTGAGGTATTCTGCAGACCCAAAATAACTTCCTTGAAACAATCTGAGTGTTTTCTTTCTGTGTAAGCTTGAATGCTGGTTCTACCTTTCAATACTTTAGGCAGGTCACTTGAAAAGAGATCACTTAGTCTGAGGCAGGCTGGCAGCACCACTCAGGTCTGAGGCCAAGCACAACTTTCCAGCAGCAGCAGAGTTAAAATCAGATGATTTCTGTGCTTGTATCACAGCTGAAAAGCAAACACTTCCAGTGCAGCTACAAGTGACTCTAGAAAGTAAGTCACCCTGGACTGGTGTCCTGGACCAAATCTTCACACTTCATCTCCCCAGGGAAAAACCCACCATTTCCTTTGGCACTGTGAGAAGAAATGGTTGGGACTGAGGGAGAGCTGCTCTCCTGCTGGCCCTCCTGCCACAGAGGATGGCTGGGTTTTCCCACATTCACACCACCCAAAGGTGAAGGCAGAGCACAGGTTTGCAGACAAGCCCTGAAGAGCAGGCGCTGGCACTGCTGGGCCAGGCTGTACCAGCACAGGCAGGATGTGCCCCCCAGGCCCTGCCCACACCCGGGAGGACAGGGCACAAACCACCAGGAGGGGGAAGCACAGTAACTTGGAATAGTTAAAACACACCCTCACTACCTGAAAATCCCACCCTTCCCACCCCTCACCAAATCTGTCAGTAGTGCACCTTCCATGATCCCCACCTGCTCACGTGTTTAATGCACTAATGAATACTTTTAAGTTCTCAGCCAGAATAAGGTTCTTCAAATATATTATGTAATTTGTATCACTGGACATGAAAATATGCAACTGAGTATCATCTTGGAGGAGTTGTGAACTATTTACCTTTTTATTCAGCCTACTGCATCCTTCTATTACAGTACACAGAGCTCTGCAATCAACACCTCTAGCAGCTGCTATTACAGTCTATCTTACTTAAGAAGGCATAATTTATCTTCCATTTTCTCTTCAATTACTTTTCCCCTACCCTTGAGTATTCTACTTACAGGCTCAGAGGGCACTTGGTGGCTGCAATATTTCCTTTGAGATAAGAAAGGCTGTTGTCTGCTGTGCACTCCAAGGAGCCATCGTGGGGCACTTCCAGGGGCAGCTACACCTGTATCCTTCAATACACAGTTTATTCTTATTGTAAGGTCTCATTTGCTTTCCACAAGCATAACTTAAGAGTTTACAGTGATGTTATAGGGCCCTCAACAGTTACAAATATATATTTTTATTACACTGTACCAAACCTGATCCATGCTCTTCTCTTAGGAGCATTAAGCCACATATATCAGCACTATCGTGGCCATGCACTGAATTAATTGTTTTTCCACAGTTCCTCGCATTCTTTGAACACATTAAATCTGGGCAAACCATTTTACTACTGAGTTCTTCCAGGTTGTTGGTAAACATGGTGTCTCAAAGCCCTGCAACATACCCACTAAACTAAATTATGAGAGAAAAGTGAGTTAAATGAGGTCATTAAACTCTTCCCAGGGTGAAAGTTAGGGAAACAGGATCTCACAGGCCAAGGCAGCTGGATTTTTACCCATTATAAAACCTGAATCTGCAGGACAGCAACACGGAGCAAGCTACATAGGGTTGGGGTTTTGCCCTTATTAATTATGTCTACCTGTTTATTAGATACAAATATGTAATCTATCTACTTATCTAATTGCCAGGACTTTTTTAAGTCACAGGGACATTTGCAACCACTTCTTCCTCTGGGCCAGGAACTGCTTTTGAAGACAGAGTGAGTATTTTTCATCCTCAATATCTGTTTAAGCTCCTTTGCTGAACACAAACTCAGGATATCACATATATTCCAGTGCTTTACAAGCAAATAGGAATACATTACGATTTCCACGAAACAAGTATTAGCAAACTCTGTTTTCCAGATGGGTGAAGGCAGTTCTAAGGTACTTGCCCCAAGTCTCGCAGTGATGGAGAGTGAGGAGGTGTCACCTCCAGGCCTCTCTGCCTTCAGTGCAGGGTTGGGAATGAAGAAACAACCTGCATTGCAGTGCCACTGCCAGCACCTGGACACTGGGATGTCCTTGCTGTCAGGAGAGGGAAATCTCCATCCTTTCCCAACACAACAGAACAGGGAGCACTGCTGGGAGGGCAGCCCATGAGTTACAGCCCAAGCTCTCAGGCTCCCACCCATGGCAGCTGCTGCTCTGTATCCTGAGGGTCTTCCAGACTGAATTTTGGGGTTTTTTTTGCACAAATCCAGTGTTCCTGCAGCATATGTTTGTAAGTCACACTCCTCATGATCAGCTGTCACTGCAGGCACAGGACACTGAGGGCCCTGCTCCTACTGCCTGCTCCCAGCACTGGGGACACAACAGCTGTCAGAAACCCTGGAATAACAGGAACAGCCCAAGAGACACAGTGTGGCCAACACATGATGGGTAACAAGAGCCTGTCTCGGTGCTGTGCTGGGACTGTGGCCACAGCCCAGGCCCCTCCATGACCACCCAACAATTACCTCAGGAGCTGCACAGGCTTAACACCAGAAATATTTGCCTTGTTCTTCCAGTCAAGTACAAAATGCAGAGTCAGCAGCTTGAAAGGATCCCTGAGAACACATGGCAGCCAGGAGAACATGACAGAACAGGGCAAGGAGGATCCACTACAGTTTTTGTGTCTTTAATCAACTCCTCACAGTCACAAGTGTCCAAACACAGACCTGTAACACATAATTCTCAGGACAGCACCTACTGCACTTTAAAAGAGTTTCTATTAACTTGATTACTATGAATTATGTGCAATGTGATGGTTATCCTTAAAATCTGAAAGTGGTCACGGACAGAGAGCTATCTGTAAAAAAAGAATTCCAAAAGATTTCTGTTACATCTCCAGCAGTCACCTTCTGGTGAGCTTGTAGTCAAACTCTGGAGGGAGCAAGTTGAAAACAAAGCACTACAGGGGCACCTGTGAGACCCTACATGGACTGAAGAAAATAGGACAATGAAAGTGGCTGGACAGAAGTGACTAATTGACTCTATATGTTGAAGTTCATTAGAGGATGGCAGCAGAGAACAAAAACCATTTCAAACCTAGTTCCAGCATTGCTGTTTAAGGCACAATGATAAATGCAAAGAGAGGGTGTAACTACTCAGAGCAGGCGTGGAGCAATTTCAAAGGGTATAAAAATACACCGACTGCTTGGAGCACACACGTCCTGACACGGTTTTGGTGGAAGAGGGAGACACCAGGAGCGAAAAAGGCTTTAAAAGCAGCCGATTTCCCTCCGGTAACTCCAGCCAGGGCCCAGTGAGTGCCGAGAGGAGGGAGCGGGGCCAGCCCCGGACACACGAACCCGCCAGGGGGGAGCGCGGCAGGAAAAGCGCCCGAACGGCGGCCCCGGGACACCGGGCCCGGCCCCGGAAGTGGTGCGGGGCGGCTGTACCGGCCGCGGCGGCCCGCGCCCCTCGGCTGTCCCTGTCCCTGTCCCGGCCCGCCCCGCAGGGCACAGGCCCTGCGCGGACCTGTCCGCTCAGCGGGGCGCCGGGACACACGGTCCCGCAGGACCAGCCGGCCCCGCTCGCCCTCCCGGAGACCCGGCCCGGGGCGCTCCTCCCCGCTCGCCGAGATGGGCCCGGCTCGGGCCGCGGGACCCGCCGCCCGGGAGCCGGCTCCGGCTCCGGCTCCACCCCCGCCCCGCCGGGCCCCTGCTCGGGCCCGCCCGCCCACCGCCCCCCTCTCGCCGGCGCCGCCCCTCCGGGCACCCCTCGCTCTCCCCCGCCCACGGCTCGGCCCCGCGGAGCCTCGCCCGGCCTCGCCCGGCCCGTCCCTCCCCGGCGCCCGCCGCCCGGCCCGGCCCGGCCTCGGCCTCACCCGCGGCCGTGGTCGCCGCCATCTTGCCTGCCGCCGCCGCCGCGCCCCGCCCCCGCGTGACGTCACACGAACGCGGGAACTGCGCGCCCGGCGGGGCGCGGCGCGGGCGGGCGCGCTAAGGGGAGCCCGCGGCGCGACGTCTGCGCGGGCAGTTAGTTCTGTGGTGCACGCACAGCGCTTCGGAGCTGTATGACGCGGGCGGGCGCCTCGAGGATTATCGCCCCCCTGCCCCGCCCCGGAACACCTTGGCCGGGGTGGGCAAATACCAGCGAGTTGCCGGGCACTGAACACCCGTAACACTCCAGCACAGCCTCCCCCAGCCCGCTTCACTTAGTACATAACATGAAAAAAAAATTTTAAAAGCAGAAAGATGAATTCTGCTTTGCGTTGCAACACGCCTTCCAAAAACTGTGCCCCAAGACTTCGTGTGAAAATTTGCAGAAACGATTACGAAGCAAAACGTGTTGGAGGACCCATCGCAGTTTAAGCCGTTTCCTGCAGCGAACCTCGCCAGACTCAGCCCGGAGCAGCAGCGAGAGCCGAGGAGCTGCTCCCGTCCATTGTTCCGTGAAGCTGCTTTAGAGCGGCAGCGTTGGCCTCGCTGCCTGGATCGCATTTCATCGAATAACATTGCATTTTACCCACGGCTGAGCGCGGCGCTGGCCGAGGGCAGCAGGAGGGCAGCAGGAGGGCAGCTAGATGGCATGAGAGCCCAGCTGAGCTGGATGGGGACAGGGGAGCCCATCTGAGCTGGCCAGGGCAAGGGGACCAGTGGACCTGGATAACCAGGTTTGGCACCGAGCAGCCAGAGACCCCTCTTGCTTCAAGAGGTTTGTTTTTTTCTTTTTTAATACGCTGCAGAAGAAAACCATGCCAGAAAGAACACTTCTGTCCCTGCACCTGTGGTCTGGAGGCTGCTCAGGGTCCCCTCTTTCCCTGTGTGCCACCACTGCCTCCTGCCTGTTCCCAGCCAATGCCAGCTCCCAGCAGGCTCCGTGTTGGTCCCCAGGATGTCACAGAGGCAGCAGACGGGGCAGGGCTGCAGACAGATGGGTGGGAGAACACGGATAATTAACCCAGCAGCAAAATAGAACAAAATGGAAGAAGCTGAAAGCCCTCAGAAAGCTGAGCAGTCTGACCTGTGTCCATAAGAAACTCAAAGCAAAAACAAACCTTCAGTCTGTCCTGGTTTAAGAAATCCCTGAGTGGGATTTTAAGGCTCTTTGTAGTAATTTTCCTCAGTTTACTGCGGTGCAACATCTCCCCTTGGAGCTGTGTCCCCAAACAGCTCTGTCTATAGGGCCTCTGCAGTGCCATGGATCCACACAGGGAATCTCACCAGCTCCCCGGATCCACATAAGGAATCCCTCCTGCTCCTCCAAGGCCCTGTGTGACCACAAGCACCCGCTCACCGGGGGCAGCTGCAGTCTGGGCAGAGAGCAGGAGCCTGAGCACAGCTTTCTGTGGAGGTGAGACTGAAATGAAAGAGCTTTTAAAAGCATTTAAACTGAAATGCTCTCTGTGGAGTTTAACAGGAGTGCCTTATTCTGCTTCAGCTCTAATCTGTTCCTAATCAACTTAAGACAAATTTATCTTAAGCCAGATTTGCAGCTGTTAAGAAGGATCCACGTAGCCTTTTGCTCCAAAATTGCCATATTGGTTTTGTGGAAGGATCCACATCTTTAAATGGGTGAAACAGGGGACCTGGGAGCTGTGTCAGGAGTGAGGAGTCACAGAGCCAGCTCAGTCTCTGGAGCCCAGCACAGCATCCCATGGAAAACTGCATCCAGAGATTAACTGCTGTCCCAGTTTCTCATAATTAAGCAAGATTAACAGATAAATAGTCCCAGCAGCCACCAGCATGAGTAGCTCAGATTTGTTTCCAATAAGGCTCAAGGGGCCAAGAGAGGTTTGGGCAGCTGCCTTTAATGGCACTTTGGACAGACAAATTCTAGTAATTTGTGTGTCCCAAATCCATTTGTTACATCCACTGCACTACTGCTGCTCACTTGGCATTTCTGTCTGCAGTGAAATGAGCTCTCAGAGGACCCAGTGCTTCAGGCTGTTTTACACAGGAGCCCTGAGCATCCACCCAGTTCTGTCCTGGTCTTTCACACTGGTTTAGTTAACTCAAACTGGGGTCGAGGGGGAGGGAAAGGGGAAGAAAGGATGAGGGCAGGAGGGATAGACAACTAAGGACCACAGATCTGTTAGAATAGGGATTACAGGAGTCTCAAGATAGAAGCAGGTATGAATATAAACTTTTGTCAAGATGGTATAAATACCATCCACTGCAGTGCTCTGTACGCCCAGCAAGAGATGTTGTTTCTAAGCACTCAGAGTTACTCCTTCGCATCCAAAGCAGAATTACTTAATTACTTGCACTTCTTGAAAGGTTTAGAAGTGTGGTATAACACAGGCTCCTACAACACTGACAAATGTTCACTCCAACCTAAACAGGACACAACAGGCTGACAGGTGTCTCAGGGGGCTGGAACTGCACCAAGTGTTTTGCAGTCAATGACTGAGTTCCTGCACTGAGTACTGACAATGTAGCAATGAAGAACAGCAACAAGACTTAAACATGATTAGTATTATCCAACTGCTTTGTTATAAATATATTATATACATTCAAACATCACATTAAAATATTATTCCATTACACCAGAAGAGATTAAGGCTTTATATTATTTACAGAAACAAGCAAGCACCTTAAAAAAAAAAAAAAAAAGAACAAAACACCAGTCATTGACATTTCCCTTCTAACATTACAAGTTTGATACCTTGAGCTCTTGAATACAGCTATTTGCAGTGTGCCCAATGCTAGAACTAGTTTAAACATTTATTGTCAGGGTAGGAAACACTTAATAGCAGACTCATCATTGAGCACTCCACACGAGCAGGTGTTGTACGGGGTGCCCTCCTTCCTCAGAGGCTCCTTAAATTGAAGGCTTATGTAGAAATGGTTTGCTCAATTCCACGTGGAGAGTAGAACAATTTGATTTTAAGGGAAGCTGAAGACACTTGAGGATTCGTGGCCCACTGGAGGAGCAGGATTCTCAAAGTCTGTTCCACATGACATCAATTGGATTTAACATGATAGTGAAGACAGAGCTGCACATTGATCAATCACAAAGTGCATTGAACAGTCATGATTTTCTGGGCTCCCCCTGCCCTGACACTGCTCTCATGCAGAGCACTTGGACTCGAACACGGAGTGACAAACCCTTGTCACCACTCTCCCTATAGGACTTAGGCAACAAGCTATTTTGGAAGTGTTAAATAATGTTGATACAACACATGTTTCCTACACCACCACGTACCACTGGAGTGACTGTCCTGCCCTCGGGCTGCCCGACAGCTCATGGACACAGCACGTTCTAATGTGTAAGCAGACATGGCTAAACAAAAAGGTGCTCAGTGAGAGTAATCATCTTCATTTCAAGTATTGTTTTAAGAATTAGTTCTTTTCATTGCAGTCTGTGTTAGCACTTTTTAGTTTGTGCTTTAGAGTCTGTTATTTCTTTGCAGGTCTTGAATTTGGCTGATGGCTTTATTTTTTTTTTCTTTTAAAAACAACATTGGCAACAAGTTAAGGATTGCAGAAGGCTGGCAAAAGTTATTTGATTTTCTGAGCCCATTTCATGTCATCTGCTCTTGGCTTCTCCCCAGTAAGTCCTTGGATGATGTTCTCCAAACACCTCCAGAATCTTATCTTCTCTAATGGATAGTTCAGCCAACCTAAGGGATTGCAAAGGAAAAAGAGGATTAGTTTGTCATAGCATCCAAAGTTCAACTACTCTAAGACTGCTAATAATGGTCAGGTTTTACTTTCAGGACGTAGTAGGACTAAAAAATAGCTCTTTGAGTGGCAAGATTTTTGTCATCATCTGTCAAGTCAGGCTTCTTAATTGTATCATGTTTTTACATGACATTCTGCTAATGAGAACTAGATTTGTTTCTTGGCAGAGGTTTCAAAACCCACATGAACTGTTTGACAAAGTCAATGACAGAATGAAGAACTAGAGTGGTTTATTTTCTGCTGTCTGATTAACCTGATAACTTATTTAGGATTGTGCAACACTGGTCACTGGGCATTCCCATCTGTCCAGTGGGCATAATATTGAACATGGATATAAAAGGAAGTGAAAGGCAGCAAAGCCTGTCCACTCCTCTACCCTGAGTTAGAATGAGTGGATGCTGAAAATCCAGAAGCCTGGCTTTAGAAATGAGCATTCCAGACCAGTTGCAGATTAAATGCTCTCCTGAAGGAACAGCAGCTTTAAGACTTTAGTGAACAAAACCCATTACAGGCACGAGCTTACCAAGACCACTCCACTGGATCTCAGCACCACTGACTATTCCCTCAGGCTGCAAGTTACCATTAGCTGATCACAAAACTTTCCCCCCCATTTTTTATGCAACAAAACCAACTCCAGTTTTACTAAGAGCCTGTGCAGTAAGTCCACAGTTAACTTCATGCCCTTTTCCAGTTCAACAGGCTGCCCCTAAGTTACATCTCGGCAGGGGAACTGCACTCAAGGGAGGCTGCAGCACGACCCCAGGGGCAGTACCAGTGGTGATGCAGAAGTAGGTCTCGTGTGGAGACACATGATGGATCCTGTGGTGCTTCCTGGGCAGGATAATGTGCCAGTCCTGCAGGAATATGACCCAGCGTGGGAGCCCAAAGTACGTGTGGGACCACTTGTGGATCTGGTTCGTCATGGTGATGAAGATGATGAGCGCGAAGACGTAACACTCCCAGGGACACGTCTCATACAATGCCTCTGCAAAACAAGAGGTGCATCTTTAAACACCAGTTCTGAAAAGGCAAATTTCTACTAGGGCTGGTGCCACAGGAGCTAACAAAGGCCTCAACGAAGCTGCTTTGGCAGAAGTGTCACAAGAGCCAGTGAGCCATAAGCAATTCCCAAATGTCACAAGACAGGCTGGGAAGTGCCAATATCTGTGAATGCACCATAAACAGGAAGTCAAACTGAGTTGATCATCTATAAAATGAATTTAATCCTTTAGTTCTTGACTTCTAGTTTGCACATTAAGTGCTTTTGCACAGAGATGAAGCCTTGTTGTTATATGTTATATACTTTAGAACAAAGGTTTCCCTATATGCTCACAGCTTGATCCTTATAAAAAGAATATTTAGCATAACTTCTAATGCTTAGTTGCACAACTCTTCAGCCCCAGTTATCCTCTGTTGAGCTAGAGAACCCCTCTGTGCCACCTTCTGCCACCCTACCTGCAGGAAAAAAAGCTTCTCTCCCTCCTGCCAGGAGCACCATGCTTCCAACAGCTCTTCCTTGTAATGTCACAGCCATGGATTTCTCCTACCTTCACACAGACAAATGTTCATCTAAATAGCAACAATGCTAAATCCACAGAAGTCAGAAGTAGCAGCTTACCTGGGGAAAAAGAAACAAATTTGTATGCCATGTTGGCCAGTGGGACCAGTGTCATGAAGCAGTTGTCTCCATTGGTCTCTATGAAATCATGTCTGGTAATGGCTGTGGGGTCAATGTGATGTTCCCTAAAGGGTCGGATGAAAGCCTGGAAAAAACAATGACACCACAGCTCAACACTGGTCTTGGAAAGAAAATATTACCAAAGAAACCCCCCAACAAACCCCAAACCCCCTCTCATACATTCTACTGTGATGACTGAGATTAAGAGAATTCCAGAGTACAAAGCATGTGAGCAGCATCAAACTTTTGTGATGACAACATTTCAGATTATTTGATTTACATTTCAGAAGCAATTCAGCTCCCAAATCCAGGTTTTCACAGTTTTCAGTTTTATTCTTCTTAATTTTCAATTAGAACCTGTAGTGTCTGGATCTCAAAAACAAAGCATCAGCATCCTAATTTCACAGACAAAATAAGCCTGTGAAAATCACAAATATAATTTGCTTAATAAGCAGCATCAACCAAGGAAAAAACACTAAAATATTAAAATTCAACCTATCATTTTTGTATGGGGTACAGATACCAGCTCTAACAGAATAAATGCAAGTTAAGTGACTGGATAAGGCAATGGAAGTCAAACGGACTACAAAAGTCACCTCTAAGAGCAGAAATCACATCAGAACACACAGTCCTAGAGGAGACAGAGCAATTGCTTTACTGTGTGTGACAGTCAAACCAGTTACTGATTTGCTTTTACCACATCCATCACATATGGCCTGTGCAAAGGTGTCCTGAGCAGCCTGAACTCAGGGTCATCTAGTGCAAAGTCTCCAGCTTTTTTTTTTTAATGTAAACTATGGTCCAGAGATGCCAGGATTCAAAGACTACTAAGTCTATTGAAGGTGAACAAAAATAAACCAAAACCAGCAGTCTGAATTCTGCTGTGGTAGTTTCTGTATTTCTGAATAATTACAAGGAATAGCCCACATGCTTTTTTTTAAAATAAAATAATGATCCTTCTAATATTGCACTGTGAGAAGTAATTAATGGTAACTACTTAGAAATTTAATTAAGAAAACAGATGATTGCTTACAATGGAAGCCAGTGCACCTTCCACTAAGCAAGTGGCATTTGTAGCTGCAGGTGTATAATATATCTCTAATTAAATCTTCAGTCATCACCATTCTAATATTACCACATCTACAACAGGGGCAGTAGAACAGAGAGCTGCAAAGATTCTTACTGGAGCACCCTCATGTTTCACAAGTTTTTAGGAGTTCAGCTGCAGGGACAATAGGTTCCTCCACTTGTGGTTCCCACAGAACCTCATGAAGGTCTGCAAACACTGGTATTGCAAAACTGTGTGCAAACCTCAAACAAGGTGATAAAATGGAGCAATGTCACCTTGCACGTGTCACCCAGGCCAGGTGCAAACACAGCCCTGCCCCAGCACTGCCCAGTGCTGTTCCATGGAGGGCTCTGGGGTGTGGAGCTGGTTACACTGGTAGGACTGAAGACAGAGCCTATAACTGCCCAATTCAGCTGGGAACACTGGAAGTGCTTCAGGAAAGTATTTCACAACTTTTTCAAGCTTAAGAATAACAATCTCAAACCTTTCCAACTATGGGTAGCTCCACAGATCCCCAGGTATCTGCTCCCCAGTGAAATAATCCTGATAAGAAGTCAGCGGTAACAACTCCTGCAACTTCAATGAGGAGAGAGACAGTTAGAGAAACACAGCATTGTTACTGACTTAGTCACATTTTATACTTGTTTTACGAGTTGTTTATCTACCTTTCACTTACATATTTGCATTCATAGGAGATCTACCCAGTCTGAATAAACATAAGGTCAGGCAAGTAAGAAAAAGAGGTTAACAACAGACCACTTGGACAGTAACAATCTTCATTAAATCTATAGCAGGATTTTGTGTTTAGCCCATCCTGTACAGAACAGATGGACCACTCCATGTGGGTACCTTTTCCTTAGCTGATCCCTCACCTCTGCAGTCCTTCTCACCTTTCCTCTTCCAACAGGGAGAAGAAATAAATGCACGATTAGTGTGGCACCCGCTACCCGGAAAGCTTTCTTTTCATACCATAAATCAACCCTCACTGCTGAATCCATTATCCAGTTGGCCCAAACTCTTAAATACACCAGGAAACACTTCATTCTTCATGCATCTCCTTATTGTACTGGAGACAGCTTATTTTATAAGCAGTAAATTGTGTACATTTGCTTTTGTTTCAGACCACACACGCAAGCTCCAGTGAGACCGGGTGGGACACAATAGCTTTTAGATCTGCTCCCAGCAGCTGAAAGGGCAAGCAGCCTGGGTTCAGAGGAAGATATCCAAACAACACTTCTCTTTGCAACAACTAAAATACCGTTCTCGCTGAGCTAATGTCCCCATTAGCCCTCATGGCCTCCAGCAGCTGCACCATTAGAGTCTGAAACGCCTGCAGGAGCAGCAACAGAAATTGAGGCAAAATGCTGAGGGTTCAATAGATGTTTCACATATTGCTTTGATGTCAGCTGGTAGAAACCTAAGAGGGAAGAATGGAGGGTGCCTGGAGCAATGCATTATACTTCAGCAATTGGAAAAAAACCTAACTACTAGCAATCTCATTCTAGCTGTGCTGCAGAAGGGCTTGCTCACTCTTCTGCACTTGTGCAGGATGAGTAATAATAGAAGAGCTAAAACTGTACTAAGGTTATACATGACCAGCATCATAGCACTTGGGGTGTGTCCTGTCCCCAGGCTCAGAGACCATGATGGAACAGGAGCCTCCTCTGGGTCAGGGACATGATGAAGTGGGACCTGCTCTGGGTCAGGGCCATGCTGGAGCAGGACCTGGCACTCAACAGTCACCACTTGGCTACAGGACTGGAAGAGCAACTGCCCCAAACACACCATTAACACAAGACAGCTTTGTCTCGCTTGTGTCCTGCTCAGAAACCAGGGAAGCTGTGGGGGTTTGGGCCACAGAAAAGGCCCCGCTCCACCTCTTCCTTGTTTAAGAGTCAAACTCAGACACAACAACTCGCAGCCTCACCCAAGGGCTGCTCTTGCAGGGAGCACAAACCGCTTCCCGTGGGCTGGCTGGTCCCGGGCCAGCGGGAGGAGCCCCACGAGAGCAGGCACTGCACTATGAGGGCTTCAAGAGACAAAGCTACTTCACGTGTTTACAACAAAAAGATGTACTTTGCCGAAATTTTATGGGCTGAGAGTAAGGCTGGCTTTGCACAGGTATAATTACCAAATTGTAACCTGGAGTTCTTACAGCAGAGCATATAAAGTTTCATATTTACTGTAAAAATTCAGTTAGAGTCTCTGGAGAGGAAAAAAAAAAACAGCATAAGGTGTTATTAAATAACTTGATGCTGTTGTGTAACATCATTGAGAAGTATAGTAATTTTTAATCAGTGATTGTATGAATGAGTTGAATGTTACAGCACTAAAGGGTCAGGGGAGTAGCTAACTCTACACAGAAAAAAAATCTTGTTTTCTAAAAATCAATATGCTGAAGTGACAGTTGTTTGTCATTAGCTCAGTTGGTTTGAGCATGGTGCTAACAAAGCTAAGGCTGTGGGTTTGATCCCTGTATGGGCCATTCACTAAAGAGTTGGACTTGATGATCCTTGTGGGTTCCTTCCAACTCAGAATGCTCTGAACTCTCTGAACACTTACATGCTTATAAAAATAAAATGCCTTAGTCATCTGCCTTCCCCACGTAGTGGCTTTCAGTACAGAGAAGGCAGAGGCTTGATACTACAGCAAATTACAAGGCTAAGAAAATAAAATCTGGACATTCCAACAAGCACAAAGTGTAGCAGCTTGAAAGTAGCAAAGAAGAGTTCATCATTTTGGCTAATAAAGGTGAGAAGAATTCAGTGAGAATGGACCTCACAGTGCAGTAACCAGGGAATGCAGCTGAACTGTGAAACACAAGAAGGGCTCAGATAGCACATGTATTATTATTATTATATAGACTAGTTCTATCCCATTATAGCTGCAGTTTCAAACAAGTCCTCTCCAGAGGCAGGAAAAGTGTGTGCTATGTCACAGGAGCTCCCCTGGCAGGACTGGCACGTTTCTCATGGAGCCTGAGCTTCTCCTTGTGCTGAATCCCTGCTCTGGGAGCTGTGTAATCCTTGTGTCCCAGCAATGCCCCCTGAGAGCAGCACACCCCACACCTCACAGCTCAGCCCTGACTGCAGCAGACCTGACCTGGCCTTGGGGCTGAGCCAGCTTGGACACTACCAGGGAAAGGAGATCCCCAAGGAATTAGGGCACAGTCTCCCCTGGGGCTGAACAGCAGTGACTCCTAAAGCAAATACTCATCTACCAAAGCACAGCTTGGCTAAGAATCACTGCCTGATAAACTTAATGATAGGAGCAGCCAAATTTTATTCTCATGTCTTTAACCTTAGTGTGTTTGCACGAAGCAAGCTGTTCCTGCTATTTCTCCAGCTGACAGAGGGCTTGTAAAGCACATTTAAATGACAAAGTCCTGACAACGTTACCAAGGCCTCAGGTTCTTAAATAAAAAGTACCACTGTGAGAACTTCTTTTCCCTGTAAATGCATTACTAGAAAAAGCATTTATGTCATCCCAGAAGGTGGTGATTAAAGGTACAGAGAACAATGGATACTAAATGAAAATCAAGAGCAAATTTTCTCCCACTAAAAAAAATCCAAGACTTTCATTAGTATGATTAATCAACTAATCCTCCAGTTTCATCCCTTTAAAACACTCCCAGAATGAAGCAAGGTGAGCTCAGTCCCTGGGAGCACTGGGTAGTTCTGTGCCTGCAGGTTGGCACCCAGAGCCCCAGCACCTGAACACTGGGCTGGCATGGGATGTAACCCACCATCACACTGCTCTGTTCAGGGTCTGCCCTGTGCCCAGGCACTCCAGCAGGGCAACACCCAACACATGTGCGTCTGTTTGAGGTGCAAGAGTTTTCTGAGTGGATCAGGACCACCGAGACCTACAGCTCTTAAATCCTCAGCCAAAGTCCCCTGTAACTTGGAGAGAGCCTCTGACAACTGGGCAGGCACACAGAGCTGTCTTTGTCCCTGCTGCTGCCAGAGAGAGCGACAGCACGTCCCCTGTGCACACAGTGGGGACAGAGAAGGGGCTGTGCCACCAGTGTCCCTCCAGCACCAGGGCAGGAGCCTCAAGGGGAGAAGGGCTCAGCTCTCCCTCTGCCCTGCCCGACAGCTGCCAGCACGCCAGGAAGTCCATCCCTTAATCCAAGTGACATGAAGAACAGATAACTGGTGCCAACATCACCTGCCCGAGTGCAAATCAGCAATTGTACCACATAATTCCACTTTCACAGCCTCCTCCTTCTCCTCCTTCTGGGGGCTGGACCGGGGCTCCCAAGAGAACTCCCCAGTAGTGCCCAAAGGATCCACAGGAGACAGGAGACAAACATTGTAACACAACACACACTCATTTGTGCACAGTGCAACACAGAATCCAAGTTTTGCCTATTTAACCACTTGTGGAGTTTCCACTTGCAAGAGATGATACAGTTTAGGGTGGAAACACAAAGTTACCTACAGCTACCAAGTAACTGAGGGGTACTTCAGGTGGGTAGGACAGCAGGTGACAAAGACTTGCAAAAGATCATTTTCTGTTGCTACCTGAGGCTTCTAGTGTAATTTCAAGGACCTTTTAAAACAAAATTTCAAGTGGAAACTCACTGTAGTGCACAAAGTAACTCCAAAATGTTACAGCTGTGAGGCAGAGGATGGGGACACCCACCCCACATGCCCAGCACGCCCTTCATTCAGCACTGATGTGTCTGGAGTGGTTTTACTCCAACCTGTGCCAGGGCTCTCGTGTGTTACACACTCATCCTTTGGCTCTGCAATGCAGCTGATGGAGTACAGCCCTGCAGAGCTGCTTGAGCTTGGAACACAGAGCTGCTGGGCCTTTATGAGATCCAGTTTCTATTTTGAAAGCTTGCTAAGTGATTTCCTCCCGTGTGCTCTCTCTGCCTAACCCACAACATCTGCAGGAACGTGGACCTCAAATCAGTTAAAAAAAATGTGGTGCCCAGTTCTCAAGTCAGCAGCAATTAACTGTACCTTGTGTCATGGCACAAGATGTTCCTAAAGATATCTGTCCTATGTGAGGCAGTTCTTACAAATATAAACAGGTTACAACACAAAGTTAACTTTCTTTTTTTTAAGACTGCAATGCACAGTCTCTGTTACGAGCAAATGTGGCTGCACATAAAAGTCAACTGTCTGAAACAAGTCAACCAACTTGGAAAAGAGGGTTTAAAACCCTATACAAAGGCAAGAGGGAGAGGAAATGAAAACCAGGATCCATGTTTTAACTTGCCAAACTTTTTATCTAGACGCTATTAATATATGAACTACATACTCAACTCAAGTGTACTGAAAAATAGGCTGGACACCACAAACTCACCTGAAGGTATAAGGGCTTTCAAACTTGATCTTATGTGTTTTGCTGAGGCTTTTCTGCTTATCAAACAATAACACCTTTGCCAGCCTTGTCCCTGGCACTACCAAACATCTATTAGAGTGGTCGAGGCTGCTCTGGTTCTGTGGCACTGCTGGGATGGTGTCCTGCTGCAGTGGGAAAAGATGGGGGTGCTGAACCTCCATCACACCCCACCCCCAGCCAGGGCTGCCCACAGTTTACTGGGTGCATGTGTGTGCATGCCAATAAAATACCAAATTCAAATCTGCATGACTGGCAGCTTGCAGAAAGAGGAACATTTCCATGGCTGCTCAGCAGCTGAGGATATTCAGAACAGGGCATGACTGGATTTAACAGAAGCAACAAAAGAAATCCATCCTCTGCCCACTCCTTTTTTTTTTTTTCTGACAATGAGGAAGGGAAGGAAGTTGTCTCATCTCTGCTAAACCAGACTGAAAGACAAGAGACTCCCATGCCTCTTCCTTTCCAGCAAGATCATCCTTAGTCAGCAGGAAACCCCCCAGTGCAGGAGCCATTCTAACCAAGGCCATGAAGGTCTCTCCTCAGTGATGCTGTGGGTGACTCAGCACAGCAGCACAGACCTGCCTCCCACAGCACAGAGGGAAGGACCTGCTTCCTGCCAGCCAGAGCAGGATCAGACCTTTTTTGTCCCAAGAATCTCTGGATTACAGTATTCACAGTATTACTCATGCCACAATTAAGTGTTCCTTTAAAAGTACGAAAAAAGAATTAATTACAGATACAGGGTTCAGGCAAAGTGGAATGATGCAGAATGTTCAAACTACTCCATTTCTTAAAAGAAGATATGTATTTGCATAAGAGGGGGTGCCAACAATGCATTCAATGGACAGGTCTGTGCAGCAGAGCAGATCCATCCCAGTGGATCACTGATGCCTTTCAAGTTTCCAAAGGTCTGGTGTGAACTCGATGCAGAGCTACATCTTTATTAGTAGAATGTTTATTTTGTGACCTCATCTCAAAGGTCAATATTCCAAACTACACTTGAGGAGGGCCCTCACTGGAACACACCTCAGCTGCCTGTGACTCAGTGTTCCCAACCATACCCGCTGTAACACCCACAGGATTTAGGAATCAGGACTTTCATGGAGATGAGCTTCACAAAAAGTAATAAAACCTAATATAAAAACCCCAAACTAATAAAATCTGTGAATTACAGAAATAATTCACACTTCACCTGAAGAAATAATGTACTGAAGACAACAAAACAAGATAGCCTGCAGCACTTATTATTTTATTGCACTCATTTTTGTACACACTATCAGTTATTTCCACACCATTTTATTTACACAGAATCCAGATTCCGATACTTTAATCATTCACTACTACTTAAATAATACTATCACTGAATTGGCTGCTTTATCAGTAAAACTGGTAACCAGGATATCAGAGAACTCAAGCTTTTATCAGCATTAACTTTGAGATGAAAGCCAGCAACAAATAGATCGCACTACAGGTTAACCATTATTGGTGATTCTCTTGTCTGCATCTGCCCTTGTCACTAAGGAGCAGTTCACAGGCCATGTTCTTCTCCATTCCTCCCAACACCTCCACCTCATCAGCTGAGAGCAGGCAAGACTGAATGAGGCCAAGAGGGCTGGTGTGATTCACAGTGGGAGGACACTGCTCCCCCCAGCCCCCTTTGCACAGATATCAGGAATTGCCACTTCCCAGCTCTGGGAGAAATTCATAGCTTCTATCATATACCACTGCTTGAACCTGCTGCTGTGTTTTGGGTGGGGGGTTGTCTGTTTGTTTAATTAATTAGCAATATACAGCAGTGACTATAAACAAGCAGCATTCTCTTCTAAAACATACACCTCACACAGTTTATAGAAAAATGTGTTTTTATTCTAAAGCACAGGAATGAACAGCTGTACTACCTCAGACAGTGCCCTAAGGAATGACACTGTGTGTTCTCCTTTCAGCTAACCAGGCAATTAATGCAAAAGCATGTAAATGTTTATACACACCCAACACAAGAGTTACTATTGTATTCAGTATTCTTTGCAAGTATGGGAGGACACTGGTGAAATGCTTGGATACTATTCCCTCCCTCTTCCCATAGCAGAAGTTTTCCAGAGAGCTATGAAAGGTATGCATTGCATAGATGACCCTTCAGATTTCTAAACTGAAACCTCTTTCCTTTTCCCACATCCCCTCCCACCCAGGGACCAGCAGTGCCCAGGCAGTGCCCACAGACCGAGTCAGCCTCTGTGAGTGCCCGCCTGCTCCGCTGCCCTCTCTGCCTCTTCTCAACAAAGTCTGTGTGCAACTGCTGCTGCACACCATCCTGTGCCACAAAA
Organism: Manacus vitellinus; assembly: GCF_001715985.3. NCBI lineage: Eukaryota > Metazoa > Chordata > Aves > Passeriformes > Pipridae > Manacus > Manacus vitellinus. The sequence continues at coordinate 1,604,729 of NW_021939960.1, forward strand.
CTCGTGTAAACACTGATACTTTCTGCTCTGTGTGTTAAGGAATATCCAAGTCCTACCCAGGGTTAGGCTTTGACTGATGTAATGAATGATGTGGGTCCCTTTTCACACCCTGCTCATTCTGAGTCAGTTTTTTCCTGTAGCTAATTCCACACAATTCTTGATTCTATCAGTAAAGCTGTACAGCAGCAAACTAGAGCCTTCCCTGGTTCTTCGTCTCCTCCATGGAAAAGGGGGAATCATCAGCTCCCACTGCAGCTCTGCCCCACCGAGATCCTGCCAATGTAAACACCTCTACAGACCAAGGCACAGAGGTGAGACTGAGCTGCTGGGCTTGCCTGCCTTCACCTCCCACCCAATGAAGTAATAAGAGACCAACAGTCACATTTATTACCACAAGAAAGCAGCAACTTGTCTTGCATTGCCGGAAAAAAGTCATCATTGAGGACAAAGGCCAAATGTCACATCCTGACATGAAAGCACAGTTCTCCAAAATTCTCATGGTCACTTTGCAGTCCCTCGAAATCAAGCCAATTCAAAGCCACCTTTTATAACATTTCTCAAGCTTTTGCTTTCTGAAAAGTTCTTGTAAATGTTTTTGTCAATCAGTGTATTTTGTTTCCATCTCTGATCACCTTCACAGCTCTTTTCCTTCTCAATAGTCCTTACACTTGCAGTGACTACCCAAAACCACCAAACTTACACAGCTATGTCAAAAACCTCCCCTTTAAGATACCGAGAAGCCACTGACATGAAACACAAAGCAGTAACAAACTTTGCAGATGGTCTCAGTTTCAGAGGCTCTGCACTTGCACACACAATAATTTCCAACAGCAAGTCAAACCTAAAGGATCACACACTTGCTTCCCATATTCCAACAGTCTTGCCTTGTTTGGGACAGTGAACAGTTCCTACTTACATATCCCAACGATAACCGAGGGCGTGTGTTCCAGTCGCAAATAAAAGAGGAGATTGTAAAAATTGAAACAGATCAGAGAGAAGCATAAGATGACAGAGATCCATTCTTGTAGCCTCTTTCCTGTTGGGAAAAAAAAAAAAAAGGAAAAAAGCACGTTTTACTTTTATCTGAGAGGACATTTTGGAGTCTGAAATAATACAGACAGACCATTCTACTGCCTGGATGACTCGTTCCATTTGTCAGACAGGGAACTGAAAGAGAAACTTATTTATCCATGGGAGGTGCAGTCATTTTGTTAAATAACATCCCTCTTCCCTGAGCCGCCACTAACCCCTTCCCTCTGCCCTTGCCCAAATAACAGGGACAAATCAGACATCATCTCACATTGTCCTAGTTTCCTTCTCCCTGAGATTGCTGGCATAATGTTCCTCCTTTTCTCAATTTGCATTTCATCCAATATTCAGTGTTGCTGGAATGGCTGAATCTGGGAACAAATTTCTGGCCTCAGACATATTTAAATCTCCTCGTGATCTGTAATATTTACAAGCTCTGAGATTTTAAATAAAGCTGTTGCACTAACAGGAAAAAGCACCATCCTGTATTTTGGTGGCCCTGGAATGACTTGTCTAGCATTGCAAGTGTACCCTCTGAAGCTTCTCACTGAACTGCTGCCTTGTTTTTGCCTTCCTGCTCCCAGGCAAAGGGAGGGAACTCTCAGCCACTCTGAGATGACAAAGGACAGAATAAGCAAAGAGAAAGAACTGGCACAAATTCTCTCCTGCACCTTGCTGTACTACTTTGTACCTCCATAAAAAAATCATTAATGAATATAGAAAGGGAACAGGCAGATGAGAGTACAGTAACACTTTGAATATCAGATTAGCAGCAGAAAGCTGCTGCCTGCTCATCACTGCTGGATCCTCACGAGGCTCCGAGGCCAAGAGCAGGGGATGCTCAGGGTGAGGCCCATGTGGATTAAGGAATCAGGAACAGACCTTTAATGCCCAAGGCCAGGCAGGAGATCTGAGCTGCCACCGTGGCCAGAAGGGCCCCGGGCTGCAGTCAGCTCTTGACACGCTCAGGGTCAGCCAGCACAGCCTCCTCCAGCCCAGGGCTCCCCAGAGCAGCCCCTTCCCCACTCCTGCTGAGGTAAAGCCACACCCAAGGAACACTGAGTGAGGACTCCAGGGAGGTGCATGTGCTCTCCCAGGCACGCTCAGGCCTAGCACGTGTTCAGGACAAGAGCTTCTGTCCTACTCCTCCTCCCTCCTGACCTACTGCCTGATCAAATTTCTCCTCCTAAATGCTAAATCAAGTCCTCCCTCTCAAGTGTACCATACAACAAACAGGGAAGTAGGAACATAAAAGGAGGATCAGAATTACCTACACTGTGCCTACAAAGCAATATCTGAAAGCATGAACAAAGACTTCTACAGGCCAGTTTTACACAAATTAACAGCCTCTGCAGTAGCAGAGGAGAGAATCCTGAAATTAAATTAAGACACAGGAACAGCCATATCTGACAGTAGCATCAGGTGACAATGTGGGCGATTCTATAAAGAGATCCCTGGAGTAATGAAAGTAAGAGTTAATTAACACTCGCTTCCTGCATAAGAAAACCACACCCTGATTAGAGGAGCTAAGTGGGTACAATTAGCTGGCTGCGGGAAATGAGGCTTCTCCATGGCAAGTCCCCTGAGCTCAGTGTGTGCAAACACTTCTGTACTCTGAACATTGGGATCCCAGCATGGCACTTGAGATACCTGAGTCCAAAAATGCAGTCTCAGCTCTGCACTGGGAAGGCAAATCACTCAAGGAGCTGAGTCAGCACCAATTACTTGTGTTTAAAGGGCATTCAAATCTAGAAGTGTGTCCTGCCTGAAGGAATGAGGTGACAAAGCCACAAAGAGTGTGCTTAAAGAAATCAGGGAGATATTCCAGTCATACTCATTCTGCACAATCAAATGTAACCCATGCTCTAATGAATTCAGAAGTTGGACATCATGTGCTTCCTCCATAATACATATTCTGACATTGTTTATGCAAATTATTTATGTAATGCCAGAAAAAAATTGTGTATCCAACACACCCTCACAGCTTTCTGACACAATATCACTGCACATGTGCTGCTTCACAGACTGCCCAGGAACCTCCCTCTACAGCCAACGATAAGGGCAGTGAGTTGTTTGGGGAGGAAAACCTTTTCCTCATGAGCCAAAGTCAGGGATTGCTTTTGTGTAAAAGAGGAACCAGACCCGGCTGGACCAGAACTGTGTGTCCAGATGTCACACAGCACCTTCTCAAGGCAAACGGGAGGCGACCAAAACCAGCTGAAGACTTGCCCCAAACGACTTGCCGGACAAACCAACAAAGGCCTTGGTTTCCTTATCATCCCTTGGCTCTGTGTGAGCAAGAACCTACTTGTGCAGGAATTGCCTTGTGTGAGCTGAGCTCAGCTGACCTGCTGGAAACCAAAAAGAGCTGAAAACGGTTCTTCCCTTTCCTAATTCCTCACCTGCAAATGGATTCACTGGGAAGGGCAGGAACACCCAGCACTGCTCACACTGTGAGCTAAACACAAACTACACCTAATTATAAGGAGTTTGCAGCTATTTCCACAGCATGATCGAATAGTCATCCAGTAAGCACTCGAACGACAAATTGAAGCCTGTTTGATGTGTACCATGCTCCAGGAAGACCGGAACAGGAATTCCAGCATCCCTCCACCCCTTTCTGAGGGGCCAGGCCTGGAGACCTCAGAGCAGCTCCCTGAATAAACGTTCTTCAGCCAAAGCTTCTGTCGTTACCTCGTGTAGCGACCAGACCCGCTTTTAGAAGGAAACTCTCGCTTTTTGTTTGCCAGTTTTTAAAAAGAACACCTCCCCCCGCCCCGTTCTGGGCCGTTTCTGGTTCGAAACGCTCGGGGCCGCACACCCGGCCCGGTCCCAGCCCCGCCGGGAGCCCCGCGCTGCCCGAGATGCCGAGGAGGGGCGCAACAGCCCCGGGGACCGAACCGCAGGGCCGGACCCTCTCGCAAACTCAGAGGCTCCGGGCGGTCGGAACGAGACGCGTGCTCGGGGGGAGCGAGGGGCACCCGGGAGAAGCCGGGCCCGAGAGGAGCCAGCCCCGAGACGCCGCCCGAGGGCCCCGCCCGCGCTCACCGCGGGACCGCGCACACCTCACCTGAGCGAGTAAGAGCATCGGCCAATCCAGCTGCGGGCACCGGGTGAACTGCGACAGCACCACAGCGCCGCCCGCCGCCCTCACGGGCCTCCGGGGCTCTCCTATGGGCGTCACAGCAGAGCACGCCGCAGCCGCTGCCCGCCAATGTACCGACCGCTGGGCGTACGCAAGGGCCGAACGACTCCCGCCCAGGCCGCGTCCGAAAAACCAGGGACCGCGCATGCGGCGGTCGCAGCAGGGCATGGACAGCCGCCCACGAGCGCTGCACGACCAATCAGCCGCCGACACGCCGCAGCGCCCGACGTCGCCAATGGGTCAGCGCGACACCCGCGACGCGCGCAAATTGAGCGAGGCGCACGTCCGGGGCGCAGGACGGGGCCGGGCGCGCAAGGCCGGGCCGAGGCGGGCGGAGACGGGGCGGGGCGGCGTGCGTGCCGGAAGTAGGGGAGGCGTCCACGGTCGGGGCGGAGGCCGGACAGGGGCCGATATTAAGCTGAAGAGCAGGAAGGACTGGAGCAAGGAGAGTTTGGGAGCAGGGGCTGACGGCGGAGAGGCTGACGGGGCAGGTGCAACGAGGCCAAAGAGCGGGCAAGGGTCGCCGAGAGACAGTCCCGGTTCCGGGCCGTGCGGTGCGGTCCAGGCGGGCGGGGCGGCGGTCCGGGCTGTCGGTGCGGGGCGTCTAGGGCTGTCGGGGCGGGGCGGTGCGATTGCGGCCTCGGTTCCGAGCCGTGCGGGGCGGTCCCGGCCGCGCCCCCTGTCCCCGGTGCCTCGCGCGCTCCCTTCCGGCGCGGGCGGGGTTCCCGCAGCATCCCCCGCGACAATCGCGACAATAAACCCACCGCCGGTGGAGAACTAGACAGGCAAAATTCAAAGAATCCATATATTTAATCCTGAATGCCACTATTGTGCAGATAAAAAGGAACCATCTCAAGGGAGTATGCTGTGCCTGAAAGTTTGTATTGACACAGTCTGAGTATGGTCACAGACGAAAAACTCATTCACAATAGCATGTGGTGACCCATGTGCTTTCAGCGATCCCAGACAAACACATCCCCACGCGGCAAAACCCGTGGATAACCCCCCGCAGCAGGACCAAAGTACTACGTTAAAAATATCAAAAATAATTTCTGCAACAGATTTATTTGAATATCAAATAAAATAGCACTGAAATAGTGGCTCAGGAATTCAATGGGTCCTGGATTCATCATATAGTTTTATAAAGACATAAATAAATATATCTCAAAAACTCTGGAAACTATAAATTTGCTGCTAACACAGAAATTACTCATCTGGGGGGGGGCGGAACACTCTCAGTGGGTTTGAGATAGGTGTCCCCATGTCCCTGTTACAAATGTGTAAGTCAGAGGAAGATACATCTGGTTCTATCTGAAACACGTTCTTGGGAGCGTTTTCCAAGTGACCTTCAAGGTGTGTTGGTGATCTTGGTTTGTCAGGGCAAAATGGTTGTGGGGAGGAAGGAAAAGCAGCAAATTGCTACCGAAGTTTGGCTTTGCATGGACTATCAAATTCTCTCGGAAAATGGTTTTGCCTTAGTTTCGCCCGGAACAAAGCCACAGTGTCAGCAATGTCAGCGGCTCTCACCTCCTCAGCTCAGTGTGACGGGACCACCGAGGGAGAGGTTTGGTCCTTCCCTGGAGCCAAACCAGCGCACAGCAGGAGACTGTCCCTTGTGTTCCTCCTTCCCTGGGGAGGAGGGAGAAGCGGGGGGTCAGTGCGCAGGCTCGGCCCGGCTCTGCTCGGCACGACTCGCCTAGAGTACACCCGGAACACGCCTAGATCACACCTGGAACACACCTGGAACACACCTGGAACACACCGGGAACGCACCGGGAACACACCTGGATCACGGCTGGAACGCCCCCAGAACTCCCCGCTAGGTGGCGCTCCAGGCTCGGCCACGGCGGCGCTCCCGGGCCGGGAGTGGGCGGGGCCTGTCTCAATGGGCGGGGCCATTTTAGGGGTGGTTCTGTGGGCGGGGCCATGGCGGTGGGCGGGGCCATGGCGGTGGCGGGCCCCGTGTGCGTTGTGGGCCCCGCGGGACCGGGACAACGGGGAAACGGGGGCCGGTCCGGGAGCCTCCGCAAACGCGGGCATTTGCGCGCGCTCCTCACTTGGACATCCCCCCTGAGCCCGCCGCCCCCGCACTGGTTCGCCCGGCACGGCCCTGAGGCCCCGCACTCACGTCCCCCGCGGGTGCCCGCAGCCCGCGGCCGCCCCAGCCCCGCTCCCCCGGCCCCCCCCGCCGTGCCCGCCCGAGCCCCGAGGCCCCGCGGGAGCAGCAACTGGGGCCGCTCCTCGCTGGGCTCTCGCCGGCCTGGGAAAGTGTCAGTGGGTGGCGGAGCTGGAACAGCCACTCCCACGGCTCCCGTCCAAGGCCGTAAATGCGAAGGTGGGGAGATGACAGGGACTGAGGAGCATGAGGAGGACGGGACACCGTGGTTACCCCACCTGGTCCCCCGTCACCCAGCCCAGCCAGGTGACACAGATCAGCCCTGGCGCTGTTCCAGTGCCAGGACTCACAGCTGACAAGCCCGAACTGATTCCCTGGCAGGCCCACTTTCCCCGTGGTGCTCCACACAGGACTAGAGCAGATGGAAAACAAGTATTTGTACAGTCTAGAACACAGATCTTTAATGCTTTTAATAAAGAAAAAAATCTTCTAATTCTCCACTTGAGCCCACTCCCCTCTCAGATTTCCTTGGTTTGTGTTGCCCCTGGCCATACACCCCATGGAGTTCCAGCTATCTGTCCTGCAGCCTCAGGACCTTGGAATAGCTTCCCTCTTTTAGAAATTTCCTGAAGGAATAATCGAGTTCTGTTCCTGGGAGCTTCTGACACTTGGCAGGATACCTTGGAAGGATAGCATTCCTCTTCCCTTGATGAATCTTTCGAACGCTTACACAAGAGATCATTAATACACGATCTGTACCAAATTCATCAAAACAGGAGGCTGTGATTACCTAGGAAATGTCAGACAACTATGGAGAACTTCTGGAAAGCTACTAGACAGCAACCTCTCTGCCATTTTTATTGGAACACAAGGACATGTGCTGCTTTGTAAGATACAAAGTCACCTCTCCCTGTCCCTGCTCAGACTGACAGCCCACATCTTGCCAGCAGAACTGCTCCAGCATGGACTCCCTCTGCCATGCAGGACAGAGACCATGTCTTCTGCTCTGTCACTGTTCCCTTCCACGGGCCTTTGTGTGCTCTGGCTCTACCTCCTTTCTTTCCTTTGCAGAGCCCCAGAGTGGGTGCTCTGACCTAAAAATTTGCTCTGGAAAATTTTCCGTGTGGCCAGGGAAGGTATTTCGCTCATGTTGTCCCACCGGTGCCAATCTCCAGGTGTCGTCTCCGCGGCTCTCGGTGGGGCAAAGAGCAACGTGCAGATAAAGGGGGATTGAGCAACCCAGCGCTGCAAAGGCCAAGCCTGCTGGGTCAGAGGTGAGCAGAAAATCAGCAGAAGACCAACAAAAACCTGAGCATCACCATGTCACATGGGAATAGGGTGAGGGAGCATTCAGGGGGGAGGGTTCTGGTCTGTAACAAAAGAAGCGAAGGAGTTCAGGAGACAGGGCCTGGGACTGCCTGGGGAGCTTTGGGCCCCGGCACTGCCAGGCAGAGCATCCAGCAGCGGGTTCAGGAGGCGGAAAGCGTGTTGCAATCGTTTTTGATGCTAAAATGAAGCAAAGTGTCGAGACTGGTCTGAGAGCTGGGGCAGACGGAAGGAGAGCCAACCTCTCTTGGAGTTGAGACATTGTCCCCCTGTGACATTTTGTAAGTGCTGGTGTTTTACAGCAAGTAGAGAGCAATAGATTCAAACCTGGCCTCTGCCAGGTACAACTTGTGAGTTGTTGGTGCATGGTGTGCAGCTGAATGAAGAGGGACCTGGGGCTAGGAAAGGAAAAGAGAGCACTTGCCATGCTCAGAAATAAATTTCAAATTTACTTCTCTATTTTGCAGCCTTTATTGCAACACTACTTAAGTCAGTCTTTTAGGCAAGGTCCCCTCCTACCCCCCAGAGACCTCCCCACACCACCTCTGTGCTCCCTTCCCACACCACCCTGTTTGCAGAGACATTGTGTCTGGAACCCCTCACTTCTTCTCCAGCTCCCCTCCAACACACTGCCCACAGCACCCCAGGCATTGCTGCAACTCTCAACTTCTGGCATCACCTTCCTTTCCCTGTGCCCCAGCTCTGCCCCTCTTGTGCTGTTCCAGGCTACTGCAAGGGATAATAATAATAATAATAATAATAATAATAATAATAATAATAAATTGGACAGAACTGCACCAAGAAGCATCAGAAGTTTCAGCCAGCCTCTTTCTACAGCATGACCCTCAGTCCATAGACCTTCTGACAAACACTTCAGTGTCTGAGCCATCACCACTAAACTAACAGCATCCCCCCAAAACTGGTGTCATTCCAGGGACAGCTGCTGCAGACCTGAAGTGCATGAAGTAGAAAGCTTGCAAGAAATCCTGGAAAAGAAGACAATTTCCAGGAAGAAAATGCCTCTGCAATGCTTTATTGTAGGTCCGAGCCTGGAGCTGGAAAGCTGTGGCTTCTACAGTACAAAAGGCAAACTGGAGAGCAGAATTTAATTCATGACAGAGATGAGCAGTGAGGATTACATTCTTCCCTCCACCTTTTCACCACACTGGTCTCCTCCTGTTTCTCTCCTCATTTCTGTATTGTTTCACCCATGAATGTAGAGGAATCTGGATGCTATTGCATCAGATTTTTTTTTTTCCTCGAAAATGTTATGTTCTTACTGAGTAATTTGTGAGTTATGCTGTCTCCTTCCTCAACTGAATAGTTCTGAAAAAAAATTCATGAAATCAGTAGTAGGAAGGAGCTTTTCACAGAAGTGCTGCTTTTCAGTCGAAAATGGCTCTTCTGGGAGACAAGCTGCGGAAGGGCTGCTGCCAGTGCCTGGATCCTTTCGCCAGGAATGTCTGCATCTCTTTTCCTATCTAAAACATCTCTGAGGAGGTTTTCCAGGACAATTATTAGCAGCCTCTGCATATCTGGCCAGGCCAAGCCAGGCACTTGCAGGGACAGAGCTTGGTGTGCCCATACCTCCTCTCAATCCTGTGGTGCGAGCCTTGCTCTGCACCTGTTCCCATCTCAAAACCCCCACTTCTGGCCATGCATTTGTTATGACAAGTGCAGAAACAATTTAAAAGAGACCAGAGTTAGCTCAAAACCTGCCTGCCGAATGCTGGGGTTTTGGATAAGTGGTTAGTCCCGCCAACAAGGTTCCCATGAGAAGCTGAGAATGGATGTTGGCTACACGAGAGTGGATGCTGGGATTTGAGGTGAGCTGGAGGAAGTTTAAAGACATCCAGGTACAGCAGGGAGGTGAAGGGGAGAAGGGAAGGAGGGGACAAGCTGGGCATCCAACCTGAATTACCACCCAGCTGCCATGTGATCCCGGTGACTGCGGGATTACTCAGCACTGGCCGGGAAAGCAGGTGTGGGCCACACCATCCCTGATAGAATCTGTTTCACATGACAGTTGCACAGGCATTTTATTTTGTTGGGGAAGATCAGCCCAGGCGGGAATGCAACTTTCTGCTGCAGAGCAGCAGAGAATAGGGGAGAAATTCGAAGAGGGCAAATTTAGATCTCCAAAAATATCTTGAAAAACTGTTCAGGAATTTTACCAACCAGCTTTAGCGTTTGATTTTAGCCAACGACTGGCCAAGAGAGACCAACCGTGCACGTAGCAGGAGACCTTCTGCCTGTGGGTCCCTGAGACAGTTGGGAGGTAGGAAGCACATGAGACTGATTTTAAGAGTTCGGTTGGAAGGGCCAGTTAGGGCAGCCGCTGGATGTAACTGCCAGATCAGAATGCAGGATAAAGGTGCAGGATGAGGGAGTAAACAGCCAGAAGAACAAGCCCTGGCTCACTGCAACTTGCCAGTATTTGCACCCAATACAGATGTTTGTATTTATGAAGGTATGGGCTCCAACTACAACCTCCAGACCCAGCTCTCTGGCCAGGCCCAGCTCCAATTTAATCTCTGGTGCATTCACCAAAGATTAACTTGATAGATAAAGATGGAACTAGAAATATTTGAGGCCTGAAAACCTGTTAGGGGGCTTTTGTTATGGAAAAAAAATCCTATTAAAACATGAACAGAAAAAGCAAATAAAAAAAAAAGTCCGATGATCCGCTGAGTGATTCTTGAATTCTTCCTCTTTTCAGAGTTCTGAGGTTTGAACATTAAGAACAGTTGACTGTTTGAATCATATAATGCAATACCTGTTCCTCTGGCTTAACGTTACAATATTTCCCACACCGCAGGATTGCTTCACATTATTCTAAGAGGCAGTGTCATTTTCCCTGCAGTGCTGGGTCTTCTTTACTGAGGCGAGGACACTCCTACTTCCTTTAATTATATGTTTTGTTTTAAATTAATGTCCTTTATTCTGGGGATGAATCACCAGCTTGTAGACAGGTAAATGTGGGAGTAAGAGAGTGAAAATATAAGTTTGATTCCCAAGGTGGGTGTCTTTAATTAAAACGGACATCAAGATTCAGTCTTTCTTCCCAAACTTACCCCACAGATTGAAAAACTCTGGGCTCCACGTTCCCCTGCACGTCTCTCACTTTCCTCCTGAGCCACGTCCCGCCCGGTGGGTCCCCTTTGGTTTCATGTGTGGATCCCCTATCCCGTCTGTACCCTCACAGTTGCACCATATCCTGCAAAGTAAATACACCAAGGCAAACTTTCAGG